>NC_141940.1:128961735-129115988 GCF_057802395.1 Ceratotherium simum simum
AGCAACCACCACTCAGAGCCAATGACAAGACACTGGTGTTTTTCCTCTGGTCCCACACTACATGCCCAGCAGTGAGCTTTTTAAGGGCGATCGCTGGAGGAGAGCAGGTGAGTTTCACTTGTTCTGTGGGTGGGGGAGTGGCAGACAGAATGCTTTGGGGTGTGTCCTTTTCTTTCCCTGATAATTAGAACCCAAATTTCCAATGGAAGGTGTTAGCCATGTGGTAACAGCTTGCCCCTTCCAGAGAGAAATGTCTGTGACCGGATGTATTCATTTCCTGGGGCAGCCACCACAAAGGACCACAAACCAGGGGCTTAAACCACAGCAATGCACCCTCCCCCAGTCCAGGAGCCCAGATGTCTGAGACGAAGGGGTCGCAGGGCCACGCTCCCTCCACAGGTTCCAGGGGAGGGTCCTTCCTGCCTCTTCCAGCTTCTGGGGCTCCAGGCGTCCCTGGGCTGGTGGCCGCCTCCCTCCATCTCTGCCTCCGTCTCCACGTGGCTTCTCCTCTGTGTCTGTGTCTCCTCTTCTGTCTCTGATGAGGACACTGTCATTGGGTTTAGGGCCACGCTCCTCCAGGACGCCCTCCTCTCCATCCTTCACTTAATCACATCTGCAACGACTCTATTTCCATATAAGTTCCCATCCACAAGTACTGGACCACAATTCAACTTGTAACACTTGATGACTTAGAAGGACCCATAAGTCATGTTTTCTAACACTTTCCGCTCATGCCCGTCCTGCAATCTATTCACCTCCTATCTGCTGGCTTTGCTGTTTCGATTCCTCCAGTGTTTACAAGAAGCATAAATCGGTTTTGAAAGATGCCCATTTTTATAAAGCTAACTCGGATAGACTTTATTCCACCCCTCTCACCCTGCCAATATCCTGGGGAGAAGATGAAACACTGAGGAGGAACACGAAATATCCTCTCCTCCCCGACAGGTGTGGCCCGGCGCAGCACAGACTGCTGGGAAATTCCCTATTCATCCTCCTCTCAGGTGTGGGCTCCAGGGTGACGAGACAGCTGGAAAGGAAACCATGGTCTTTGTGGAGAACTCTCATAAAATGGCCACAGAGGATGTGCAGTGTCCCACAGTTCAGTGGTGATTTTCTATTTGTTAGCCGATGTCTTGTCATTTTTTATAAAAATAATTGTTTATAAAACCAGATAAGTCCAGAATCTAAGCGTCTGTCCACCAATGTATGGATAAAGAAAATGTAGTGTGTGTGTATATATATATATACACACACACATTTATATATAGTATTTCTGTATATATTCTCTATATATTCTATCTAAATATTCTATATATATTCTATATATATGCTATCTCTATATATACATTCTATATGTATTTTCTATATTAAATACTCTATATTCTCTATATATTTCTGTATATATTTCTATCTCTTTCTCTCTACATATATGTATAATGGAATATTATTCAGCCATAAAAAAGAATGAAATCTTACCACTTGCAACAATGTGGATGAACCCGGAGGGCATCATGCTATGTGAAATAAGCCAGACGCGGAATGATGAATTCTGCATGATCTCACTTATACGTGGAATCTAAAATAGTCCAACTCCTAGAAACAGTGAGAACGGTGGTTGCCAGGGGCTGGGGGGAGGAAGAAATGAGTGACATTGGTCCAGGAGTGCAGACTTCCACTTGTACAAGATGATTGTGTCCTGGGCATGTAACGTACAGCACGGAGACTCTAGTCAACAGTGATGTGTCGAACACTTGACACTTGCTAAGGGAGCAGATCTGAAACGTCCTCCCCGCAGTGGTAACCATGGGAGGTGATAGGTGTGTTAATTAGCTCTTGCTGATCATTTCACAATATGTACATATATCAAATCACCGCGTTGTACACCTTAAATATGCCCAATTTTTATTTGTCAATCATACCTCAATAAATCTGGAAAAAAATAAATAGAAAAAAATACCAGGTGCGTCGATGAGATGCGACTTTGGGTCAGTTCTGGGTGTTGCCCAGAGCTCAGCTGGGCTCTAGGTGGGTGGCTTGAGGAACACCAACTCCATCAGTGCTGCTGTCCCACGTCCAGTGAGGGTGCCAAGACCCCAGGGACCCTTGACATCCCAGAAAGCAGACGGGACATTGAAGCAGCTTCTCTCAAAACGCCACCAGCCTTTGCCCGGACAATTATTCATTACAACGGCATGCAGCTCGGCAAAGTCTGTTGGGAATTTCATATCCCACAATGGTTATTCCTGCAATGGGAAATAAAGGTCTTGACTCTCCAACTTTCTACCTTAATCGACTCTCATTAAAAAGAAGAGTATTTATTTCACTAAAGTGGAAACCAGTGACATCTGCCAGGTACCTGCTTGGTAAATAAATTCTGCCTTTCTTGGAATTTCAGATGACGTTTTTTATCGAGAAGACTCGTAAGTCAACGTTGAGGGTGTTCCCTGGGGGACCTGTTTTCCGGAGCCTTCGGAACTTTCCGGCAACAAATTATTCCCAGGGGTTATCATGTACCTTCTCTCTACTGGTCAAATGCAGCAGGGCAACCCCTGTTCTCTCGCGAAGGGCATTTTGTGGTCTACAAAGTGTTAATGGGCCAACGGGATTCAACCCCAGAACACCCGGGATCCAGCATCTCTGATGCCCCGCACTTTAAATAGACCCAAGTTTTATTTCCCATAAACTGTTTATTTTCCAGGGAGATTGATGCTGTTAATATTAGCTTTCAAGATGACAGATTAACATTACCAGTTAATCAGGGCTATTAGCAGATAAATATCTGTAATTCGATCACCAGAGTAATTTCTTTTCCAATAATGTGATTTACAAATGCAAGCGATTAAGTAATTAGCTTACATCTCCATAGATTACCAGACCTCGGAGCGCTCCCTGGCGCCTCCGCCCGTAGATTACCCTGGGTAATTAGAGGCAGCCCCACGTGGAACCAACACCCTGGAAGCTCTGAGGCACCCTGACCGCCATCCGGCCCCCTGTCCCCCATGTAGAACTCTACATACGCTCGGAGCCTGAGAAAATGAAAAGTCCTCAAAGATTCTGTATTTCCCACCAGAAACTGACACCTGGGACCACCCACACACGCCTTCTCATCAGATCACACACAGGAACCTGCTCCTCCTGAACTCTGTCTCATGAACATCAAGCATCGTTGGCAGAGGAATGTGGAATGTTCTAGAATGATTTAGGATGCAACTCAAGGAGGAAGAGAAAAATCCAGAGAAACATCTCTGATACAAGGAGGAGTTAAAGCTTACTAAGATGTACAATTATGAGCAGTAGGCATTTCTGCACATGTGTCTTACATTGATGAAAAGCTTAACCAAGGCAAAAAAGAAAATGCTGATTTCAAGTGATGGGAAGGATGTGGGGAGAATGGAACTCGTATCCTTGCTGGCGAGAGAGGATATTTGTACAAGCATTTTGGAAAACGTTCAGGCAGTGTCTACTGACATTGAATATACAGTCAAATGATGACCCAACCATTGCCTTCTGAGACGTGTGCCCATCAGATTTGAGTGCACTGAAACCCAGGAACCTGAATGCCCATAACATTTTGATGCATCATGCCCAACTGGAGAAACCCAAATGTCCATCCATGGTAACGTGGTCAACGCCTTTTAGTGCATTCATAGAGTGGAATACTAGACATCAATGAAGAATGACCTATGGCCACATGACACAATGTGGATAATTAATGATTATTGCAGATATATTGATGAGTGAGGAAGCCAGGTACAAAAGACCACACATCACCCATTCCTCTTTATGTGAAGGACCAAGAAGAGGCAGAAAGATCTACCAAAATACAACGGAGAGCCGAGGCTATTTGGGGTTGTCGATCCTGCCTAGGATGAACATAGGGGAGCTTCCGGGGTGCTGATCATGTTCAATCTCTTAATCTGGAAAATATTTACAAGGGAGGACACATTTGTAAGAACTCATGGAGCCATAACATATGGTTTTCACATTTTACAGTCTTTAGATATTATACTTTAATAAAAAAAAAATTCAGAAAAAATGAGTTCCTATAAAAACAATTAAAACATTGGAAGAAGAAAAATAAGAGCTGATCCATCAAATTGTCCCAAAACTCCTTTAGGTTTTGGGGCTTCGCCAGAGGATGGTCCTGGTGGACAAGGGAAGGATTGCTCCTTTTGGGTCTAGGGTCTGCTATTTGCAGGAAAAATTAGCAGCTACTATTAATGTTCTAAGGTCATTGAAATGTTGCAAAAGGCAACCTGTTTTGGGAGACCCTTTTGTGAAGAGGAGGGCTATCTGGCTTAACGGCAGGGAAAGAGGAAGAAAGCGTTTTACTTCTTCCAAATTTTGATGGAAATGGCTTCTCTGCTCGGATGTTTTTGGAAGCAGATGTGTCATTTTGACAGCTCTTAAACAGGCTCTGGTTTTTAGCTATACGTGGTTGAACTCCGTGGATTCCACGTGGTCTGTCTGACCTCCATAAGATATCTACATCACCCCCAACTTCCTTCCTAAAATTTCTTGAGTCTAGACGGTTCAAACACACAGCCATGATCATTTCCAGGAAATGCTCTCCTTCCCTGAAGTGGAGAAAGAGGCATTTGAAATAATTGTCCATTTTTTTAGTTGTCTGTTCTATGGAGGTGAATGGCAAGGATGAGGGAAGGAATGGGGGTACACAAGGAATGTCTGTGTCCCCGAGCTGGGTCCAGCATGAGTTCTGCCTCTGTGGCGCCACTCTGGGGCTATCATCCTGGTCCACAGATCTGCCCCATTAACAGCTGGTCTTCTGGTGCCTTCCATTCTATCCATTCTCTCCAGTTGGTGCCAACGTGGTGACGTTGACATTGAGAGATTAGAACACCCTGCAAATACAATAAGTGAATAAGTAAATTTGCAAGGATGTAGGCTGACAGTTGTGAATTCTCTAAATTTAAGTACCTGGGACAAAGCATCAACCGTATGCCTGACGGAAGCTTGGGCAACCAGGCTCTGAGATGAAGGACATCCTTCCCCAGTCCAACTCAGCCCTGGGTCAGGAAATCTGAACATTCTGGGGCTGAGAGGTGAACGTGGTCATGGGGGATGGTGGAAGGGGCACTGGCCCTCGGAATCTCACTCTTAATGGCCTTACTATGGGGATGGTGACAGAGCTGAGTCTCAAATAATGGACCCAGCCTGTGTGAGTCAGGGCTTTTGAGAGAAACAGAACCCATAAGATAGAGATGGAGATAGACAAATAGACAGACAGAGAGATGGATTTCTAGAAAGAGATTTATTAGGAGAGATTGGCTCATATGATTAAAGAAGATGAGAATCCCACAGGCTACAAGCTGGAGACCCAGGAGCGCCGATGGTGTAAGTTCTAGTCCAAACCTGAAGGCTTGAGCACCAGGGGGGATGACATCCAACGGCAGGAGAAGATGGAGTCCCAGCTCAAACAGAGAGACAATTCTCCATTCCTCTTCCTTTCTGTTCTATTCAGACCCTCAACTGATTGGATGAGGCCCACCCACAATGGGGAGGGCAATCTTCTTTACTCAGTCTACAGATTCAAATGCTAATCTCTTCTGGAGACACCTTCACAGACACACCCAGGAATAACACTTGACCAGCTATCTGGGCACCCATCAACCGAGTCAAGTTGACACAAAAAATTAACCATCACATGACCTCATGCAACCGAATAGCAAGACATCTTCCTTCCCCAAAACTAACTACATCAAACAGGGGGGCGACATGCATTCAAGAGAATCTGGATGGAGACCCTAGGAGGTTGGGTAAGCCACGGCTCCCCAGACGTTGCAACTGGTCGGGTGTCACAAGAACATTTTCTCCTACAGCAGATGGAGGGGGGTCAACATGGTGCAGAGCAGACATGCTTCTGGCTCTACTGTCTACCCTTTGCATCGTCCAGCCAGGAGAGAAAGAGTGTTAGGAGGAAGCTCCCGAAACAGATGCAGGGACGCTATGAATCAGGTGAAACACGAGGACAGAGACAGATGTTCTGCTTCTGTCTATAAGAGTCGCAAAGATTGGCAGAACCAACCAGCAATGGGCTTCCTCCCGGGAGCAAGTCCGGGCAGAGAATAATAAGAAGATGTTTCACGGTGACAGCTCTGTAGGATCGAGGTACCAACACTCCTCTTTCAAAGCCTCGAACCGTGAGTCAGAAACTGTGTTTTCCGAAATATCAGAAAGCCATTAAAATTGGAGTCCCTCCAAGCAGAAATCAATTCCCTTCCTTGAGTGGCGATGTCCTGGTTCACGATGGCAATGGGGGCAGATGTGAGCTGTGATGGGCCGTCACCGGCTGCATCACAGACAGCAGGTCTGCATGCATCGGTCCAGACAGGCGGCCAGCAGCACCTCGTCCACTGATTAATATGGGCTTCCAAGTGCGTTCGGAGAGCTCGGTCCCTGGGTGTCTGAGCATCTCCTCTGGTTTCCCTGGTAACCACCTCGGAAGGCACAGAGCCCGGCGCTGCTCCGCCCCTCCTGCTGCTGATGTAAGGTCCCGGAGAAGCACCGGGGCCAAGCCGCGCCTCACCTGTCAACGCCAGAAGAAGCCCCGTTTGATCATGCCAGCCGCCTGTCCCGCCAAGACCATTCATTTGGTGATCACAGGATCATGCTAATTCAGTGCGCTATGGAGATCTTAGGGGAGCCGTACTCCCAGACCTGCCAGTTTTTGTCTGATTTTCATCTCCAAAGCAAACAGGTTCAGTGGTACAGTGTAGAAGGAATTATAGATCTATTTACTTCCGGCAATAACAGAGCCCCAGAGTGGTCACTATGACAGGGTATCCACCATGGAGCGCTCAAAACATGATGGTGAGCAATGGCTCTCTCTCTGGCTGTGCTTCTGAGTTTGCCAGGAAAGCCATGGCATAAAACACCCCTGTAATAGGCTGAATTGTGTCCCCCAGAGTCCTATATTGAAGCCCTAACACCCAGGACCTCAGAATGTGGCTGTATATGGAGATGGGTCTTTAAAGAGATGACGAAGGTAAAATGAGGTCACTAGGGTGGGTCCTGATCCAACAGGACTGGTGTCCTTATGAGAAGAGGAGATGAGGACACAGACACACAGAGGGACGACCACGTGAGGACATGGGGAGAAGACGGCGTCTACACGCCAAGGAGAGAGGCCTCAGGAGGAACCAGCCCTGCCCGCACCTGGATCTCGGATTCCAGCCTCCAGGACGGGGAGAAATAAATGAGTGTCCCATCTGTTGCACCTTGTTATAGCAGCCCGAGCACCCTCATGCAACTCCGAATTCTTAGATGGGATTTACCCTGTGTCAACCCAGAATAACAACCTGAGTTGTGTGAGTGGATTCTTTTTAAATCCATCTATGATTTCAATAAATAAAAATAGACTGGTCCATGCCAATGGGATAGATGCCATCCCCAGGAATTCCCTCACAACCTCAGAAATCTGTGTATGTCCCTGCAGCCAGAACAGCAGCTCCCACATCCTCCTGGAGAGCAATGGAAACACACGTGGGCATAGAAGCTGGTGTCTCCTGGTCATTCTTGTCTACTGGACACTCAATCCTTTGCCTCCCTGATTAGGACACACCCTGCGGTATGGTCGTAGTTGGAGAACTAAGAAGAGATGGCCACAGTCTCAACCAAGAATGGGAAGATGTCCAAGGAAGCATTAATACCCCTCCAGAATTATTTCCTGGCTCAGGTCCTTACAAGATAGATGAAGGACCACCACCATCACCACCGTCACCACAACCACCACCACCATCGTCACCACCGCCATAATCACCACCACTACCATCATCACAATCACCATCGCCACCATCAACACCATCATCACCACCACCACCATCATCCCCCCCTCTCACTCCCACTCCCCAAGTCAGAAGTAGGTCGGGACATTAGCTGCAAAATTGTTTTGGCCATGACACGTCCACTGTGGTAAATAAGATGAATCCAGTGCAGTGTGGTCATGGTCAACTGTGGAGACTCAGAATCACAGTCACTTAAAGGGCACCATCGATGTGTGCAAACTCCTAATCTTGGTGTGCTGCTTCTGAGCTCCTGGGGGTGCAAGTCCCAAGCTATTCCCTTTGAGTCTTAGATGGAGAATTTAGTGAAGTTCTTGGCTCTGAGCTCCTTGGGGTACCAATCTCAGACCTTTCTCTTTGAGTCGCACAGTGAAGACTCAATGAAGGTTCTTGCCTGTGACCACCAGACGATCTGTCCCTTTCTCCTCCATGTTCCCACTTTATGGCTGTGAGCAAGCCGTCCTCAAACTGAGCATGCAACCATGAAGACTTGGACCCTCCCTGCTGGACTCCAGGATGTGGGCGCCAGAGATGAGGACTCACTGTGTCCGTGGGAGAGAGAAGAGAAGACCTAGTCACCTCCAACATCCTCTCTCTGTTTATTGAGCCATCTCCATGCAGAGCCCTGCTCTTGGGACATCAGAGGCAGCATCTTCTTCTATCTTCTGCATCCCTATGGAGAGGATTCCATTATTTTCCCCATTTGACAGACAAGGAAACAAAGCACAAAGTCAGTAGAGCCATGCACCCAACCTCCACTCTCTCCTGCCTGGTTTCATCTAATCCTCAAGGTACCTTCAGATGCAGGCTCTCCTGCAGGTGAAGTGACACCTGAGAAGCTGTGCGAAGACCAGTTCACTCTAATGGAACAACCAGGATTCATCTTACCCAGGGCCTCCCAGCTCCAAGGGACAACTCCAGAGGGCACCCTCGCAACAGATGATGGCGTCTTCCAGCTCCTCATGAAGAGTCTACAACTGCTTCTTTACCCACACCACCTCTGACACCAATTATGGATTTTCCCCTTACTTCACGCAATTCGCCAACTCTTGGTGGAGGCCGACTGGGTGTCCTATGACTTAACTCGATTCTGACACCCACTTCCCAGAGTCAGTGCAGACCCTACAGGCTGAAGGCTCAGTCCCATGGGACTGCTCCCACTTCAGACGCCAGTGGGAAGTCCAGGTTGTCAATTCCCATCGACTGGCTGTAAATCGGGGGTTCCCGTGACCCTCTCCTTTGGTCTGATAATTTCCTAGACTGGCTCAAGAACTGGGGAAAGCACTTAACTTACTATTACCGTTTATTGTAAAGAATACAACTGAGGGCCAGTAGATGAAAGAGATGCACAGGGCAGGGTGTGGAGGGCGTGTGGAGCTCCCCTGCCTTCTCCGGGCACCACACTTCCATCCGCTCCACGTGTCCACCAACTGGAAGCTCTTTCAACTCATTCTTTAGGGTTTTTATGGAGGTCCCATTATGCAGACATGATTGATCACATCATTGGCTATTGGTGATTGAACTCAATCCTCATCCCGTCTCCCCTCCTTGGAGGTCGGGGGTGGGCTGAAAGTTCCAACCCTCTAACTATGTGGTCAGTTCCTCAGATAACCAGCCCCAGCCTCCAGGCGTCACCTCATCAGCATAAACTCAGGTATGGTGGAAAGGAGCTTGCTATGAACAACAACAGACGCCCCTCTCATCCCCATCACTCAGGACATCCCAAGGGTTTTAGGAGCTCTGTGCCAGGAACCGGGGACGAAGACCAAATATATATTTCTTATTACATCACGTATCACACCAACTTTGTCAGGTCCCCTGGCAAGCTGAGGAAGAGACAAACAGGCAGCATCCCCGGGGTTCCAATGGAACCACCAATTGGTTCCGATTGCAACCACCCCGTGGTTCCAATTCCAGATCTCAGCCAATGCTGAGATCTGAGGGAACGTGGGGCAGGAGTCGAACAGACAGGGAGAGCATTTGCAGGAATGTTGCAGCTTGCTTTTCTCCCTCCTGGGTTGCATCTGCAGCCTCATACTGGTCCAGTCCCCTGCGAGGGACCCACAGAAGCCCAGTGGACGACAGAACCACAGGCACCCATATCTCTCTCTCAAGGGTGCAGGCGGGCTCAGCATCCTCGCTTCATGCTGCTGGCGAGTGGGCAGAGGGAAGCTCCCCATCTCTCTTGTCTTCCTCCTGGGCAGGTGGGCCAGCCCGAGGATGCTCTTTTTGGGTTGAGGGCAGAGGAATAAGACAGGCAAGGAAAATGCTCAGAGCCCCCTAAGGGCGAGACTCTCACTTGGTGCCCTATCCCTTCTGCCCACGTTCCATTGGCCAAGGTGAGTCCCTGGAATAACCAAGCCAAGGATCTCGTCTACCACGCATATTCTCCCTCCTCTAGTACTGTGGGTGTTGGTGGTGGTGAGTCACGCAGATTAGTCCCTAAATGATGATGGATCCCGAGATGAGATGTAACAGGAACAGAGGAGAGATGGATGTCTACCCAAGACCATAGGTGTGGCCTGGTGCCATGTTGGGGAGACTTGAGGTTGATTCCTCTGGAGAAGGGGATGGGATGTTTTCAGCTGTGTAAAGGATGCTTACATTATGTTAGGTTTTTAGATGGAGCAACTTCCTTTTCTCTTCTTTTTTGTGCGCAAGTAGGGTAAGAATTGCAGATGGTGATGTGGGCAGGCTAAAGGATGCAGCGTGGTGGACATTCCCCATCCTGTACACTGCTCACCCATGGAGGGAGAGCCCACCTCCCACTGGAGAAACGGAAGACACTGGACACCACTGGCTGAGTGCCCCCAGTCCTACCACACCCAGACTCTAACAACAGTTCTCAGACGGGCCGTTACCAGCAGAAAAACTGTGTGCAATACCTGTGTTTCCTCTCCCACCCACTTACAAACAAGAAAGTATTTTTTTTTTTTATACAAATTTCCAAAGGGCCAGAGAACCCAAATGGGTTTAGAAAGCATAATGTCCTAAAATAGTGCAGGGACGGGGTTGGGAATAACAAAAACATTGACCCATGGGCTGTGTGACCTTGGGAAGCCACACGCTCTCTCTGAGCTTCAGTTTCTGCTGTGAAACATGGGACATGGACTCCATAATTTCCTGGGATGGTCGATCCATCCTGGTGTGAGCGAGTCTTGAGAAAGGCTGACGGATGTTCAGTATCCACCAACGGCTTTGGGCATCCGTGGCTTCCAGGTACGGGCAGCCACTGGCGACACTGTCATCTTGCCTACCTTCGGGGTTCCTTTGGGTGAATCCGAATCACAGTTTTAGCAATTTATGTGTCAGAAAAACTGAATGTTTTACAACCGCATTCCTCTACTTCCAAGTAACCACTGGGATTATTCCCCGCTCTCTGACTTTCAATATTAAACATTCCATCTCATAAAACGTTGATCTAACAGGCATCAAAGCCTCGCATTCCATCGCGAGTCAGATGGTTAAAAAAAAATGCAGAAAGCACACAGATCTATAGACCTCCAAATTCTCCCTACAAGACCGTCTGTGGTGTCAACTTTTATCCAGTAAATGTAGGCCGTCACGGCCTGCGTCTTTGGAGAAAGCTCGGGCTGGACGCAAGCAATAATAAATTACTTTTATGATGTACTTGTTGTGTTTTGAAAGTTAGACTTCGACAGGAGAAATACTCTGGGTCTCTGGGTAGGTCATATAACTGGCTTGATTCGTATTCAAAATTCCTCTAACCTTGTTACCTGCCTTCATTCTTGGACACTCGAGACAGAAATAAGTACAGAGTAAATGTCATCGACTCATCCTGCCGTAGGTCCTGACTCCCACGTTTAAGCCGATTTCCAGGATTGACTTCTCTTCTGCCCCCAGGCTGGACTCTGCGGTTTTTTGCATTGACCCATCATTTAGCTTCACCTCCCTATAAATCGGCCTATTGTCTTCGGAAACGAGGGGATGAAAGGGAGCTCAGAAGAAACCCCACACACAAGGTTACTGTGCCGTGGAAATCCCAAGTAGCATAATTAAACCATTAAGTCAAAGACCCGGGCGCTCCTATTTCAACACATTTCCCATGCACACCAGCGGGGCGCTTAGCCATCTTAATAAAACCTCGTTGCCAAAGTATGGGATGGGGATTGGCGGATTCCGGAGTTTTATGGCCTTTCCAGCAGACTCGCTGTGTGGGCTCCACGGAGCTCCTACGTGTCTCCGTGGTGCACATGGAAACTGCCAACGCGGCTGGACCGCCCACCGCTCTACCCACCTCGCAGCCGGGCTGTGTGGAGTCGTTAATTGGTGCCATCTCAAGCATGAAACCATCCCCCTCTCCTCTTCCCATTGGCTGAAGCCGGCGCAACTCCAGGCCCTTTCAGCTTTGTGCAGAGTCAGCTGGGCACCCAACACACGTTGGGCCCTGGCCGAGATCCGCCCCAGGATCCCAGCCCTGGCCAAGATCCGCCCCAGGATCTCCACATCCTTCCCACGCCTCAGAGGAATGCATCTCTGTGTCCCGTTCTGAGACCTCTCCTGATTTGCCGGCAGGAAATCTGTCCGTGCCCATTTCTGGGGGTCCCTAGACCTCTCCTCGGCATCTAATCACCTCCGCAAGAGTGGAGATTTTCCTTCTTGTCGCCAGGTGGACTCTAACAAGACTCGAGCGCTTACAAGTATCTTAAATTCCTGAAAGTTTAAGGCTGCCTTTGGAGGGACATCCTCAGGAAATAAGATTTATGGAGCAACAGTTGTGTTAGCTTAGGATGAAAATGGATGTGATGTGAGGGAGCTAAGGGGTGGGATTAGGAGCATTCACACGAGGATTGACATATCCTTGTACGGGGCATGCATTCGGAGACAACGCCTAGATGGTGTGAGTCTGAAGGAGCACGTTGCCTCTCCTTAAACATCTTTGTCTCCGAGTCACTCGTTTCTGAAATGGTTTCTTCTTTTTCAATAAACATTGCACAATAATAAGGCAACAGTGAAATCACTTAACATTTCAAAATTCAGGTGTGAAGACACAAGGAAAGACAATTGTAGATTCAAAAAGGGAACGCATTCCCTCTACATTCCCACGAGAGAGGAGTATGCAGATTTAAGCTTCCGGGAAAGAGCGTGAACTTTAAAAGCAGGAATCCACAGGGTTCTGAGGAAACTGTGAGCAGAGCAATGCACTCAGAGAACCTCTGAGCACAGCAATGCATGCAGAGCACCTCTGAGCAAACAATGCACACAGAGAACCTGTGAGCAGAGCAATGCACTCAGAACCTCTGAGCAGAGCAGTGCACTCAGGACACCTCTGAGCACAGCAGTGCACTCAGGGAAACTCTGAGCAGAGCAGTGCACTCAGGGAAACTCTGAGCAGAGCGATGCATGCAGAGAACCTCTGAGCAAACAATGCACTCAGGACACCTCTGAGCAGAGCAGTGCACTCAGAGAACCTCTGAGCAGAGCAATGCACTCAGGGAACCTCTGAGCAAACAATGCACTCAGGACACCTCTGAGCAGAGCAGTGCACTCAGGGCACCTCTGAGTAGAGCAGTGCACTCAGGGAACCTCTGAGCAGAGCGATGCATGCAGAGAACCTCTGAGCAAACAATGCACTCAGGACACCTCTGAGCAGAGCAGTGCACTCAGGGAACCTCTGAGCAGAGCGATGCATGCAGAGAACCTCTGAGCAAACAATGCACTCAGGATACCTCTGAGCAGAGCAGTGCACTCAGGGCACCTCTGAGCAGAGCAGTGCACTCAGGGAACCTCTGAGCAAACAATGCACTCAGGGAACCTCTGAGCAAACAATGCACTCAGGGAACCTCTGAGCAAACAATGCACTCAGGACACCTCTGAGCAGAGCAATGCACTCAGGGAACCTCTGAGCAGAGCGATGCATGCAGAGAACCTCTGAGCAAACAATGCACTCAGGATACCTCTGAGCAGAGCAGTGCACTCAGGGCACCTCTGAGCAGAGCAGTGCACTCAGGGAACCTCTGAGCAAACAATGCACTCAGGGAACCTCTGAGCAAACAATGCACTCAGGGAACCTCTGAGCAAACAATGCACTCAGGGAACCTCTGAGCAGAGCAATGCACTCAGGGAACCTCTGAGCAGAGCAGTGCACTCAGGAAAACTCTGAGCAGAGCAGTGCACACAGAGAACCTCTGAGCAGAGCGATGCATGCAGAGAACCTCTGAGCAAACGATGCACACAGAGAACCTCTGAGCAGAGCAATGCGCTCAGGGAAACTCTGAGCAGAGCAATGCCGTCAGAGAATCTCTGAGCAGAACAATGTATGCAGAGAACCTCTAGATCACACAGCCTGGGGCTTCCCGTCTTGTTCGTCTCTCTATCCTGTAAATATTATACCTGGAAATTTTAAACGTGTTTTTTTTTTTTTTTTGCAAAGCAGAGCTGACTCCTACCAGCCCTTCATGATTTTTCCATTACTTATTTAAAACATGCAATTACGTGTTTGTAATTGAAGTACGTACATTGAGTAAAACACCATCTTTTTCACCGAAAGCTGTTGTATTTCCAAAACGGCCTTTTACTTTGGAATCAGAAATGATTTTTAAAAAATTAATTTCCATGTTTGCTTTGGGAGAATGTTTTTGATCAGCACGACCAATTCTTGTCTGGCAGTCTAAAGTTATCACAGGTGTCAGAACACATTGACGTGGTTATTAGGCTCAGTAATGGCCTGGCGAAGGCAGCCTCGGGAAGCACAGCCGTCGCCGTTATTTTCAATTAGGACCTAGAGTGCAGTTCTTCCTGTTTGTGAAGTGGTGGGCCATGCCTCATCTGAAGAGGAGATCTCAGCTTCTCACAGGTGGGGTTGCCCCGGGGGAGCACTGCCTGGAGATTTCACCGGACCTGAGCATGTGCGCTGATGACGGAAGATGAATCCTGCCCCAACTGTGGCCTTGACCCTCTCCCCCTACAGAGAGACACATCCAAATTGAGTGGGTCGCTTGAAACGCTCCAGAGGAGATCAGAGGATTTAGAAAAGACCCTCCAGAAAGGATTACCCAGGTGGGGTCAGTTCACAGGTCTGCAGGAAACAGGAAAGTAATCCAAAGTACAAAGAGCGGAGAGGAGCTGATACCGCAGAGAGCTTGCGGGAAAGCACGAGGCTGGACAGATTGCTTCTGAAAAATGACCACGTGTGGACACAGCAGGCACAGCTCAAATTTCCCCGCCGTCCCCTCCGACGGGGGGACCTCGCCTCTCTGCCTCTCAGGCATTTTAAAATATTTAAATATTAGAGTTTGGGTGATTCGGAAAGTATATTTCCCTGGTACCACTGATACACGATTTATTTTATACAGGTGAATATCCCGTGTAGATAGAGGTACTTACATACCAGGAGGAAATAAAATAAATCCCCATTGTTTCAGGTTTTGATGGAAACAAAATTATGTAATATGGTTCATGCCTCCTACTGAACTCACAATCAGGCAATGTCTTATTAAAAAATACTTTTACTTTTCGGATTCTGCCGCCTAGAGAAATGTTGGTAAACATAAGAAAGTTTAAGGAGCAAGTTACACCATCTCTATTTCTACCTCAGTACAATAACTGCTCACTGCAGTGTTTTTTCTAGTCTTTGTCCTATGAATACAATTAAAGGCTATGCACATAATTGTATCACAAAGTCTCATACACTGCTTCTTTTTCTCTGTATTGTGGAAGCATATTTTTAAATCTCCCCAAATTTTCCCCTAAAAACAGAGCATACCTGTACACACATGTTCATAGCAGCGTTAATCACAGTAGCCACAAGGTGGAAACAACCCTAAGTGTTCATGGATGGATGAATGGATAAAGAAAACGTGGTCCATCCACACAACGGAATATTATTCAGGCTTGAAAAGGAATGAAGTTCTGACACACGTTATAACGTGGATGAACCTTGAGGACATGATGTTCAGTGAGATCAGCCAGTCACAAAAGGACAAATTCCACTTATAGGAGGTGTCTAGGGGAGTTAAATTTATAGATACAGAAAGCAGACAGTGGGTGCCAGGGGCTGGGGGAGGGGGATGGAAAGTTGATATTTCATGGGGATGGAGTTTCATTTTAGGAAGACGGAAAGTTCTGGAGACGGATGCTGTGGATGGTTACACAACAATGTGTGTGTGCTTAATGCCACCGACCTATGCACTTAAGAATGGTTAAGATGGTAAATTTTATGCTATATCTGTTTTATCACAGTATAGAAACAAGAATCCAACCCAGTGAAACCTGAAGGGTCACACAATCCAAAATTGGATGAGTTAAAGGGTCCCTGGCAGATTGTTGAGGGGCCTGGGGGCAGCCAGGAGCCCCAAAGCTGTGAGACTTCCCTTCCAGGATGAAGGTACATTGCAAGGGACTTCTTGGGACAGAATCCAAATGGAAGAGGACAGAGAGAATAGACACAGAGGAGGAAGAAGGTCCACGTGAAAATGAGGGACGGCATTTTATATAAACGGTTGGGGAGTGACTGCTAATGGGTGTGGGGTCTCCTTTTGGGGGGATGAAAATGTTCTAGAGGTAGATAGAGCTGATGGTGGAACAGTCACATTCATGTTGTAAAGGTACTTCACTCCACTGAACGGTATACTTAAAAGTGGTTAAAATGGTGCATAGTATGTTATATACATTTTAGCACAATAAAAAGAAGTGAGATAGATAGAAAAACAGAGGTAGGATCTTTCTGAAGGTAACCTTTCCTACCGTCGGAAGCTCTCGAGCCCACTTCCTCCTGGGAGCTAAAAAAACGAATTTCGAATAATAAAAATAGTTGAGGCCAAATCCCATGCAAAGTAGTTTTTTATAAGACAAACGAGAAAAGGAGATAGGTATAATCCCTCCAGACAACGAAGGCTGATGAAAATGAGCTGAGACACATCAAGGAAACGATGCCTAAAAGATTATGCATGCGCAATAAACAAATTTTTTTGAACTCAGAAAATAACTTGAAATAACATAAACCCTTTCAAAAATGAAGATAAACCAGAAACAGCAGAAGACTAAATAAGCAGAACAGAGGAGGCCTTAAGAGAAATGGAGAACAAACAGGGGGAATAAGTCAAAGCAAAATGAAGAACGAGATGGAACAGATTCAAGAAAAAATGCTAAATGTGGAAAATGAGCAAATAAGGTCAAAATAGTTATAACAGGATCGACCAGAGAAGAAAACCAAAGAGAGAGAACAAAATAAATAATAAAAACACAGAAAACTGCAGAGGCCAATACTCAAAACTGAAGACTGAAAATCCGCACACAACCAACCTAGTGTGACTGAAAATAACTCGAGAGCACCGAATAATCAAACAAAGTGAGAGAAATTGCGGAGAGTTCAGTTTGAACTTCTAGGAACAGCAAAACCGTGAGAATGGTATTTAGGTGCGTTTATCAACACCAAGCATTTCGCAAAGCCGTCGGGGAATTGAGATTTCCATAATCTTGTTGGGCATATAGGAGCCGAGGGAAATTTTTAAAAGATGTCACATTCCAAATTTCTCTCTCGCTCTCCTTCCCCCTCTCCCTCCCTCTCTCTCTGTCTCTCGCCTTCAGTGGCTCCCGGTCCAATTATTGAACGTCTGAAGATGAATGGTGTAATTATTTACTTCGAATTCATTAAATCCATGCTTATTTCCTGTTGGGTCCATTTCCCTTTCAAATCACTCCCGATCCCAATGCTGGGGCAATTCTCTTTGGTTTAATTTTTCTACCAGCACTAACTGTCTGATTCTGGATTGTAACTTTGTCATGCCCAGAACACAGCTTTAAAAGCGCAGAGATATTTGCCTCAATATTTAAAAATTACCCAGGATAATAAGCAGGTTGGGAACACTCCTAAGTTTTAAGAGGGACCCTGCAGTCTTCTTATAAACTATGAAGTGCTTGCAAATGCATCTTAGGCTTTCTTCCCCCAAGAAATGGAGCTCAGGTTTGGGCTGGGAGACTGGGAACACACTGTGATAGGTGAACACATCAGTTCTTTTTAAGATGGTGTACATATCGGGATATCACTGGGTCCATATTAACGTTAACCAGCTTTTGCAATCGTCATTATACCATCATCATGATCACCATCTTCACCATCATCATGATCATAACCCTAACCATCATCAGCTTCATTATTATCATCACCATCATCACCATCATCATCTTCACCACCATCATCACCATCATCGTGATCATAACCCTAACCATCATCAGCTTCATTATTATCATCACCATCATCACCATCATCATCTTCACCACCATCATCACCATCATCGTGATCATAACCCTAACCATCATCAGCTTCATTATTATCATCACCATCATCACCATCATCATCTTCACCACCATCATCATCATCACCATCATCACCATCATCATCTTCAACACCATCATCACCATCATCGTGATCATAACCCTAACCATCATCAGCTTCATTATTATCACCACCATCATCACCATCATCATCTTCACCACCATCATCATCACCATCATCACCATCATCTTCAACACCATCATCACCATCATCGTGATCATAACCCTAACCATCATCAGCTTCATTATTATCATCACCATCATCATCTTCATTATTATCATCATCTTCACCACCATCATCATCACCATGAGCACATCTTACGCCCCTGGGGGTGCTGCCTCCTCTATGCAGAGCACAGTGGAAAGAGAACATTCTAAAACAGTCACAGCCCCCTTACTGCATCTATGGTTAGCGCCCTCCCTCTACCTCCAGAGTTTCTGTTTCCTCGTGTGTAGAAGGGCTTTGGTCAACGGCTTTTGAGTGTTTTTGTTTAAAATCCATGGAACCCTTTTTTTCCAATGAAATCTTATGTGAAAACACAAGATAAAGACACTTCTTAGAAAATAAGTACACTGCCTTAAAGAGTTTCTGTTCTAAAAAATACAAAGCTCTGAACCCAAAGCCTAGGATGACGGTTCAATATATAGGCGTCCCCCACTCTCTGAAGTTGGGAACCAAATACCTTAGGATTTGGAGGGGACGCTCTCACTACCCAAGCTTGTTTTATGAGCTCTCAACATTCAAACTCAGGCATGGAATTATTTCCCACCTCCAGAGACATTGGAAGTCTGATGCTTTTTTGTATCTTATTGGCTCAATCAAAAGTGAGAGAGAAAAAATCTAATTTTACCATCCTCGCTGCAATTCTGTGGGACAGGTATTCCCACTTTACTGATGGGGAGACTGAGACTTGATGAAAATAGATGAATTAGTTATAAATTCACAGCTAGGAAGTAACACAGCTGTGATTTGAATCCAGGTGTGAGTGTCCTGGGACGGCCATAACAAATGACCACAGACTGGGTGGCTTAAACCACAGGAATTCACCCTCCCCCCATCCTGGAGACCAGACGTCTGAGATGAAGGGGTCGCAGGGCCGCGCTCCCTCCGGAGGCTCCAGGGGAGGGTCCTTCCTGCCTCTTCCAGCTTCTGGGGCTCCAGGCGTCCCTGGGCTGGTGGCCGCCTCCCTCCATCTCTGCCTCCATCTCCACGTGGCTTCTCCTCTGTGTCTGTGTCTCTTCTTTTCTGTCTCTGATGAGGACACTGTCACTGGACTTAGGGCCACCCTCCTCCAGGACGACCTCATCTCCACCCTTCACTTAATCACGTCTGCAAAGACCCTGTTTCCAAATAAGGTCCCATTCTTGGGTTCCAGGGGTCAGGATTTCCACACATCTCTTCCAGAGACTCAATAAAACCGTCTACAGACGTGCAGCACCAAGTGAGTGCAGACCAGCTCCTGCCCTCCAGGGTCCTGCAGACTAGAGGGATGACACGCCCCAAGAGGGAAACACATTGTTACAACGGAAGGAAGCTGTGTGTGGCGGGAGAGAACCAGGGGGCATCAGGACGTGGGAGTTAAGGTCTCCGAGTACTTTAGATGAGGGAGGTTGGTGAGGTAGAGACCAGAAAGACAGGCAGGAGCTGGCCACATCAGCACCAGGGACAAGCATCCAGGCATCGGGCACAGAGGTGGCCGGAGCTGGGCTTCCACGAGGAACTAGAAGGACGAGCAGTGTCCCAAGACGGGAACAGGCAAGGAGAGAGCGATGTGAGATGATGCCAGGCAGGGATGCGGGCCAGAGGGCATCGGCCAAGGTAACAGGTGTGGGTTTTATATAGAGGTCAATGAGGGCCATTGACATGTTTTAACACGAGATGGGACCTAACTGAGTCCAGTGTTTCTAAAGGTCACTAGATGGGAGCAATGGGTGAAGCAGAAGATGGGTTAGCTGAAGGACCGAGGACAGGGCCACGTTCATGCCTCTTTCATGCTCATCTCGTATCATAGGAGATCCCACCCTACTGAGAGCAGGTCCTGGAATTCCTCTTACTCACCCTCAGCACTTACATCCTGCTGAGCCCACGAGCATCTGGACCGACGGCTAATACTTCAGCCACCGTCACAGTCCAGGCCTGTCCTCGGGTGACCTCACCCTGCTCACACGTAGGTCTGGGACACTCAGCAAGGGGAGAGAGAGAGACACTGGGTAGGGACCAGCATCTCCTTGTCCCCTGATGCCACAGCATACGGCCAGATCTGCTGTAAAAGTTGGGAGGATATAAGAAATAGTGTTGAATAACGAAAAATTCTCAGGGGTTGATGGAAGTGCCTGGAGGTAGAAAGATGCACCGTTCATGAGCTGAGCTGAGAAACATGGAGGGCTTGGTGCTGTTCCAACCAACACCCTCAGCACTACTGTCTTTTGTGTCTACAAAGGAAAAGGATTGAGTTCAAGGGATGTAGATGGGTAATGGAAATGGGACATCTGGTATACCCCAGTAAGGTCACGTGGACAAGTAGATGGATGTCTCCACACGGATGCCTTCAGATGCCACATTAGGTGTCTCAAGCTTGACTCTCCACCTGAGGAATGCAACCAGCTCATTGGGAGAGGACCAAGGTGCACCAAATCCTCAGACTGCTCTTGAAGGGGGTGAGGGGAATGAGTAGCCTCATTTGCATGAGACCTCCACCAGCTATGATAAAAATACACAGAGGAATATTACTCAGCCTGAAAAAGGAAGGAATCTTTCATACATAACAACATGGATGAACCTTGAGGACGTCGTGCTAAGTGACAGTAGCCAGTTGCAGAATGAGAAACGCTGACTTCACCTCTACCAGGAATCTAAGACAGTCAAATGCATAGAATCGGAGACTAGAATGGTGGTTGCCTGGGGCCAAGAGGAGTGGGGATCGGGGAATCGCTAGTCCACAGGAGTAAAGTCTCAATTCTGCAAGATGAATAATTTCTAGACGTCTTCTGTCCAACATTGTGCCTATAGTTAATAATAATACTGTATAGTACACTTAAAAATTTAAAAGAGTAGAACTCATGTTAAGTGTTCTCACCACAATGAAAAAAATTTACAGCTTGATGACTAGTTTTTTTTTTCCCTGTGAACTATACTAAAAGTGCTTTCATGTGTTTCAAAAAAGAAAAGACAGCCAGAGAATATGCGTCAAAAATAGGAATCTTTTCACGGTGATCCTGGAGGAGGTGAATGACATTTTTATGGACCAAATACTCCACCAGGAGTGGGGTGCAATGAATTGAGGGAGGGACTCCTTTCTCTCGTCTTTAAAAAAAGCAAGATCAGGACTTTTCCTCTTCCTCAAGCTCCAACAGGGCTCTGCTAAAGAACCTGTCTTTATTTAAAATGTTATAATTATTCATTATGGATTTTTCTTTGTGTCCGCTTTGATGGTTTAAAATCATTGCAGTAAAATATTGCTTGTCTTGATGACTGAGTTCTTGGAGCCCCCCTAAATTTTGTGCCCCAGGTGAATGCCTTACTCGCCTCACCCCAGCCCCAGCCCTGTGAGTGACTACCAACCGTGGATGTCTACTGGCCAGAAAAACTAACCTGGAGCGTCCACCCAGGTTAAGAGTGGACGTCCACGTGGGTTGGCATGGCTGGTGTCCATGGACCGGTTACTCTATCTGCCATGATGATCCATCGGAATTTATTTGACATGGAGCGGTCGATCCTAATCAGATATCTCCATGGCTTAAGTAATGGACAGAGTCCAGCCTAAAAATCGATTCATCAGATAACTTATGAACCTATTAATTGCTTGTTGGGCAATCTATCATGTTGTCTCAGGAACGGCGGGCGACGTCGCCCGTTTTTCTAATGAACGAGCCGAGACTCTAAAGATTTCAATTTACACTTGATAAGTGAGTGAGTCAGAAGACCCTCGCTGTCTATTAATGAGCTCGCTAGATCATTACTGCTGAGGAATTTTAGAAGCTCATTGACTTGACCGGGGAGGAAACGGAGGCTGATGGAGGCTGGGTCCCGAAATCCAGCACTGTTTCCTGACGCGACGTACCTGAAGGTGTGGACCGGTGGACGTGACATCGACCCTCCAGCAGGGAGATCGACACACGTAGGCAGCCTCTCGTAGCATACCAGGGTTGAACTGTAGGGGCAAATACTTGGGGATGAATGGAAGAAGGATCTCTCGGATGTAATAGACTTCCCCGACATGACGCCATATGCATTTGAGCTGGGCAACGTCTTGCAAGATATCAGCTGGGAAACAACAGTGTGTGCAAAATAGATGAAGTGATGCTAAAAGCGAGTGATACCCAGCATCTTCCCTGAGACCTGAGGCTCCCATTCACGCCCACCCCTGCCTCGCTTCCACACGCCACAAGCTACACCAGATGGCATCAATAGTCAAGCTGCCCCAGAGCACAGCCCTCTGCAAAGAGCTCCCTGCAAATCAAGACCAGATGTTGCACAGTCTTTATCTTAACAAGCACAGATTCCTATTAACCCGGAATTTGTACTTCTTTAGAATTAGTTTGATTTAGCTCTGTCTCAACAACTAAGCCCAGGGAAAAAAAAAAAAAAAGATAGAGTTTAAAAATTACATGCAGAGGAAAAGAGGGGGAAAAATTTGGAACACATGTTCAGCCTTATTTGTAGAGCAGACAGAAACATCCATTAGAATTATATTGATTTGCCAGACCATCGGCGACCCTTTGAAAAACGTTAGTGATGGCTGACTTTTGCGCGGTGTTCGTTTCCCTCAATTTCCCAGCTCTCAACGTACGCAGACGAATCTGTCACTGTCCGCAGGACTCAGTTGTGACCATTGAGCTTGTTCGTAAAGGACTCAACCCAAAGTCTCCGGAACACGAGGAGAAATTTGAGAACATGAACACGTCTACTCCGAGGAAATCATAGAATGCGAAAACAATAAGCTTCCCGGTGACTAGAATAGATACAGACATTCTTGGAAAGGACCCTTGGTGATTAAAGCTTTCCTGGAAGAATTTAGAACATAAGGAGGCAAAAATCCAGGGACTGTCTAATCCCCATAGAACTTTCACTTCTGAGGTGGGGTGACATGCTTGCTGAAGACATGTGGATAATTACCAATTATTCGTGGCCTCTCTACCATCGCGCTGGAAACATTCAATCCACTATCTCGGACCACACGAGGTCAAGCCGGGATTTCTGAAGGGCAAGTCTTTCTGTTTCCTCTTTCCACGCCTCCTGCACGGTTGTGGGTACCTCTCCTTGAGCACGGGAGGAGAAGGGAAACGTTTCACGAAGAAAATTTATGATACAAAAAATTTAGATGGAATTAAAACCTCCAACATGCCTGGACTCCACATGTTGTTGTAAGTCTTGGAAATGTGAGAATGAGTCTCCATCCCAAAAATGTTCAGGTGGGGGGGTGGGGGGGTGCGAAGCAAGCCAGATTCTACTATTATGCCATTTCTTGCTTTACAAAGAATTTCATTTAAACTCTGAACCTTTTGATAGGTAATTATAGGCAGGAAGCCAAGCATATATGAATTTTATGTTTATGGTCCACACCAAGATTGCCGCTGAAATTCCAAAAACCACCTTCAGAAATACATTAGGGTGTCTTTTTTATTTTAATTGCATTTATTCTTCCCGGGTATGGCATGACCAGCTAAAAAAATACAACAGAACAGATGTTTCACGGGGCACGTCAAGAATCTGGCGGTGTCCTAGGGTCCCAAGATGTCATCTCCACAGACACAATATGGCGGCACAGCCTGGATGAGGAAGTGTGCTCAAATGAAGTTTCATTCACTTCCCTCCAATCTTTTCTAAAATCACTTGCTCGAGTGCTTAATTGAGGCACACTTAAGAGTTTATTAAGTGGTGTAACTATGAAACATCCACAGTCATATAGATACGAATATCCATATCCACATGTCATGAGAACAGTGTCCACTAGGGGCTGGATAGGGCTCCTGGTGGCAATCTAAGAAGCAAACGCTCCCTGGCTCCTCTCCTTCAGCCTGTCTGGTGGGAGGTCCCTCCTTCCATTCTCCTCTCCCCGTGGTTTCTTGGTCTCAGGTGTTCTCATGCCCTTCTGTCCCATTGCAATTCTGACCCTTTGAAAGTCACGCATCCTGGAATCCTACCCTAGCGCTTGAATAGAACACGTCTTCACCATCAACGGCTGCTTGTGGAATCCATCTTTTCTCCCTCCAGCCCATGAAAACTCTGCAAACAAAATCTTCCATCTATGGCAAAATCCCAAACGCCAGCTATGATGTATTTTATTCCACGCAGGACAACACCGGGGCCCCTACTCCTCCTGGGGATCTGAGATACATTTGCTGTCCGCCTCAGAAAATGCTCGTCTATTTCTGCTGGCACTTGTGTCTGCCTAGGGAGATACGGCAAGGAAGCCATCATTCACGATGCTCGCTGTTGCTCCAGAAAGATGCGCTCAGATGGATTTGAATTTGCGTCTCTGGTGCTGGTCCTTTGTGTCCAACTGCCCTCCAGACAGTCTCATCTGAAGTCTCACCAGGACTTTACCCCAGCCTGGCACCTCCCTGCATCTGTTATCTTCTGCCGGCATTGCCCTCTTCCTGGTATGGGGACCACCATTCTCCCAGGCTTCTCAGACATGGCCTCATCCTTCCTATTGCCTCATATCCCATCAGTTGTCAAAGTCATTCGTGACTGGGTCAACCAAGCTTCTACATCCAAACTCACGTCTCCTTTTAAAAACACCTTTTGTCATTTTTTAAACTCTAGTTTTTATATATATTCCCAGTAGGGAATGTTAAAAGTGGAAGGAAAAAATACCAACAAGATTTTCCAAAGTCGTCCGTGACTTTCTCCCCTCGAAGACAGACACTCTTTGAATATTGACGTTCACACAGCTTCATTGTTTTTTTTGTTGATGTTGTTTTGATTTCTTAGTAGAGATGCAATTCCGGAATCAAAGTAGGGGGACATTTTTAAGACTTCTCTTTTGTCAACCAAACGCTTTCCCAGATACCGTCTCAACTATATACCACCTTCCGCAAAGATCGCACACACTGGTAGTACCATCGTGATGGAAAAGTACCGCTTTGCAAGACTCAAATGGGGTCTCCTTGTTTTAAAGAAAGTACTTCCATAATGTTCACTGAAGTTGAACATTTTCTTTTGATTATTGGCCATTTGTCTCCTGCCCTTTGGCTTTTTTATTGGGGAACTTTATCTTTGATTTGAAACAGCCCTTTATGTATTAATGATGTTTTTGGCGTATAATGTATTTTCCATATGTTTCCTCACGTTCCCTTTAATTTCGTGTATATTTTGTGACACACAGAAGTCTTGGGCTTTTGCAGAATGATTTAGGAAAACCGCCTTTGCCACGTCGTAAACTCTCGGTGCATTTCTTCATTGCCATTGATCTGTCTATTCACGGGCCGGTTCCTCACTGCCTTCATTTCTCCTGTCTTTATAAAGGGTTTTATTGTCTGCTAATGCATGATCCCTCTCCACTCTTCTTCAGAAATGGCTTGGAGTTTTCCACCCATTTATTCCTATGGAAACATTTTGGAATCGCACTATTATTTCCAAACTTAAAAAAAAAAATTCCTGGAGGGATTAAGCCTGTATATTAATTTGGGAAACATTGACATATTTACAATATTATCCCTTTACATTCAGGAGGCAACATGCTTCTCCACTTAAGTACCCTTTATGGACATCAATGAAACTTTATGGTTTTCTTCTCCAATATCTCCACTACGTTTCTTATAAAGTTTATTCCTAGGCATTTCATATTTTGTTGCAACCATGGCTTTACATTCCTCTATGTTTTACATTTTGTGTTTCCACGGTATGCACATTTTTCCAATCTCCGTTATTTTTTCAAAATAGTTTGGCCAGCGATTGGTTTCTGGTTCTCTATTTTTGTCTCATCTGTCCTCAACGAAATCTCTTCCTAGATCTCATAATTATTTATTGTTATTATTTACTTCCTTGCTGTCTAGAATACAACAACTTCACCAACAGTAATCATAATTTTGTCTACTCTCCAAAAGTTTGACCTTGTATTTGCCTTTTGTCTCATCACATTACTTGAAAACTGCCAAACGATCTTAAGTAATTTGACGGTAGGAGACGACTTTGCCTGGTTCCTTCCATCAACACGAACTCTTCCAATGTTTCCACTTTAAGGATGTTGAGGAAGTCTATCCTATATCCCTGTTGTATGGATGCTTTTTCAGATGTCGCCCCATGTCTTGTCTGCTCACAATAACACTGTCTCCTGACAACAGCCCCTTCCTAACGCGCTCTCCCCAATACCCTATTGGTCTCATCTATCCCCCATCCTCTCACCCTATTAAGTCCTTACAACAGCTTTGATGACATTATTGCTCTACTCAAGGCTGTCTCGCCTGCCAGACCCGCTGCACAACACTCACCGTCTGGAACCTCTGTTGGCTGGCCCCACTTTGCCCTCCAACCTTACTCAACGTCAAGTAGCCCACTTCGTCACCACCCAAGATGGCGCACCATTCCCAAAGGGCTGTGCTCGCCCACCTCCACCCAGACCCATGCTGTGCCCCTCTCTGCCTGTATTCAGTCAACTTGCGTGTCATACTGAGAGCCAGAGTCCCAACCATAGAAAGTTCCCTTCTGATCACCACCGATAAATATGGCTGCCACAAACAAGAGCATCTGTGAATGGAATTTGCTCTCTCCCAATATCTTCCATGCGTGCCTTCTTCTCACGTCCTCCCGTCTTGGAGATAAGGATGCTCCTCTCCTCTGGGTACAGGGAGGACACCTCTCACATGAGGGTCTTATGACCTGTATCAGGGGAGAAGAGTAGGGTGAAGGTCAGAATGACCTTCCTGCTTCTCCCATTTTCTCAACTCCTTGAGCTTAAAATATTCAACATACCAAGGTACCATAGTTTGGGGTACCATGTCCTGAACCCCCCCACCACTATGTGGCCAGGTTGTGAACCAGCATATCAGAGGAGACCCCATCAAGAGCTTTGAGGTTATATTTGTATCATGCTTCCCTCAACGCACATTACATAGTAGACACTCAATAAACACACGTTGGATTAAACAACCCAATGAGCATCCTGCATCCTGCCGTCCCTCGCGGTTCACACACATCTTCACGTCTAACACGAGCCGGACTATGTTCCAGTCTTCATTCATGCGGTTCCCCCAAGCAGGCACCATGAGCCCTGTCGTTTTATGAGCCATCTGGCCCGGGGCCCTAAATTCAACATCGGGGATGTGAGTAAGCCTGGAATCACGATGCTCTTTGTGCGGTTAAAACGTCTGTGTATCAGAGCCCTCTCAGGTAATGAGCTCGTGTTTTGATTTGCAGAGATGACAAATACTCCTAAGGATGGCAGAGCATTTAACATTTTTTTCCCGTTAATGGGCAGACTTTCAAAAGGCCGAACGCTGGAATCTGGGATCCATGCGTTTCATTGCAACGGCGTCTGAGATGAGCTGCAGCATCCTTCAGACAGTGTGGTTGGAGATGATGAAATAAATGCACCGAGGTAATTGGAATTCTTTGAAGGGCCATTTAGATAGCCTCAGCTGCGGTCGGAGGGGGAGGAAAGAAAAGACAGCGTTTAGAGCTAATGACAATCAAAGGCTTCTGACTTTGCCTAATTTATTTTGGACTCAGGGATTTGCCCAATGGAATCAATAATATCTGCAAAGCAGACATTCAGAGCATGGGCTGTTCCCTGCATTTTGGCTGTCAGTCACCGCCTGGGCTCCTGACTTCCTCCACCACCAAGAATTCACCCTGCCTGGGTCCCTGGGTGCCAACCCTTCCATGCATCTCTGCAAAATGCTGCTTATGATGCCACGGATGTCCTCAAATTGCGCCGTCGCTGTAAGACCGTCTGGTTCAACATACCAAATGGTCATTGGAGTGAGAAATCCAGCAAGGCAATAGCTCCCTAGCAGACATTCTTGGGGATCCTGCTTGGAAAGTCGCCAGCCTGGAGGGCCACTGCAGGTCTGAGCTGTGCCCAGCAGGCTGGCGGCAGCTCTCCACGATGCCTATCCAAGGAGCAGTGTGTTTGGCAAGGCTGGAGCCCAGGGAAAAGAGTCAGATTTGAATACGAAAGAGCTCGCACAAAGGCGGGACCCCCTGCCCAGCTGGTCTCTGCAGGGTCCCCATCGTCTCTTTGTCTTCCTCACAATGACGCTGGGCCCCCGGGGCAGCCACAGTGTCTGCCTGAAGCCGGAGAGAAATCCTGCAAGCTCCATTTGCTCAGGAGCAAATGACCAATGCGATTGTTTCTCGGTTAATGTTCCCCCTGAAGACGGGCCGTGGGGCTTTAGTTCTGAGCGCATCTTGGTTGCTGTTAATCAGAATGTTATACCAAGGGGAAGCTTGACAGTCAAAAACCAGAGAGGGAGGAAAGGGCCATTTTGGAGAGTTGCCAAATCTAGAGCCGAAAGGCAAACAATTTCTCTATTTTAGGGCTTTTCAACCACACACTACAGACATTTGGGGCTGGGCCACTCTCTGTGGCAGCTGTCTTGGGCACTGTGGGTGTGGAGCAGCGTCTCTGGTCTCCACCCACCAGAGACCAGGAGCATCCTCCCGCCACCAGCCATGACAGCCAGAAACGTCTGCAGACCTGGCAAAGTCTCTCCTGGGGGCAAAATCACTCCAGTTGTAAACCACTGTCAGAGGTGATAGCTAGGTAGGTAGATGATAGATGACAGATGATTGACAAGTAGACACACTATAGACAGATGGACAGGTGGATGGATGGATGGATGAATAGATAGATAGATAGATAGATAGATAGATAGATAGATGATAGATAGATGTTAGATAGCTGATAGATGATTGACAGGTAGATACGTTATAGACAGATGGATAGATTGATGGAGAGGTAGATAGATAGATAGATAGATAGATAGATAGATAGATAGATAGATAGACACACGATAGATAGGTAGATGATAGATAGATGATAGATAGATAGATAAGATCGGTGATAGATGAATAGATAGATAGGCTGACAGATTAGATCAATAGATGGATGGAAGATGATAGATGATTGAAAGATGATGGATGGAGGGATGGATACATAGATACATTGATAGATCGTAGATTATTAGATGATAGAAAGAAAGATAGATAGATAGATAGATACATAGATAGATAGATAGATAGATGATAGATACATAGATAGATAGATGATATACAGATGATAGATAGATAGATAGATAGATAGATAGATAGATGATAGATAGATGTTAGATAGCTGATAGATGATTGACAGGTAGATACCTTATAGACAGATGGATAGATTGATGGAGAGGTAGATAGATAGATAGACGATAGATAGGTAGATGATCAATATAGATAGATAGATAGATAATAGATAGATGTTAAATAGATGATAGATGATTTACAGGTAGATACATTATAGACAGATGGATAGATGGATGGATAGATAGATGATAGATTATCAATAGATAGATATAGATAGATAGATAGATAGATAGATGTATAGATAGTAGATAGATAGATAGATAGATAAGATACGTGATAGATGAATAGATAGGCTGACAGATTAGATCAATAGATGGATGGAAGATGATAAATGATTGAAAGATGATGGATGGAGGGATGGATACATAGATACATGATAGATGATAGATTATGAGATGATACAAAGATAGATAGATGATAGATAGAGACAGAATCTCTCATGCTAGGTCAGGGTTTCTCAACCTCACATACTGTCATTTGGGGTGGGTGATTCTCTGTGGTGCGGCATCCTGTGCCCTGTAATTCCAGGAGCACCTCCCCTTCAACTGTGTCAACCAAAAATCTCTCTGGACATTGCCAAGTGTCCTCAAGAGGCAGAATTGTCACACTCCCCCACCATGAGAACCACTCATCTATTCCCACTAGTCTTTGTACAAAACCTGGGAACAGCCCTCTCCCACCACACGTTACCAAAAAAATTCTCTGGGCAAAGAGAACCAATTTAATCTGCAATAACACGTCTACTAATCAACTCGGGAAGCAAACAGATCTGGTTTGGGCAGAACTGCTTCTGTCAACATGGATAAGAGTGTAAGGCTTATGTCATGTGCTCTGTTGGCACCCCGTCTGCTTTGAATAGTAAAACGCTCTGCATGTGATCACGATCAAGCCGCCCACTCCCTTTGGGGGAAATGAGGGCATTTAGCACCAGAGGGAAGGGACTGTGGGAAATGTATGGAATATAGCAAGAAAGCCCTCAAGGATCCACAGTGAAGGCTACAGTTTCCTTAATTTTAGTTTTTGCTAATGGACAATTTTAAGAAGTCCCCTCATTGGGACAGAGTGTTGGAGAATTAAACTTGCTTGGACCACTGCAGTAGGATATAGGCAAGTGAGTCCTCTGTCTTAAAAAAGTTTCACGAGGTGGACAGATTGCAAGGTGCTGTGTGGTCAGTTAGGAAGTGCAGGTCGTCTGTGTCCTGTTCACACAGGGCCCTCCCCTGACCAGCCCTCCATCAGCGGCCTTCAGTGAGGGCCTCTCTCTCTCTTTTTTATCCTCTAAAGGGCAGGAAAACTTATGCTAACAAAAACAGCAACCAAAATTTTCCCAGGAAAAAATCTTGTAGCTTGCATCAGCTCTGGGCATCTCATGTTCTGTTATTGTGAAGTTAAAATGTGAGCTGGTCCCAGGATTTTCAGAATGTGATTCTCTCCAGGCTCTGTGGAAACCAATTCATCTCAAAAGCATTTAGTTCCATCAATGGATGAATAGAAAAACAGAATGTGGTCCATCCATAGAGTGGAATATTACTCAGCCATGAAAAGGAGTGAAGCCCTGACACAGCTACAATGTGGATGGACGTTGAACACGTGATGCTCAGTGAGAGAAGCCAGACATAAAAGACCACAGAGTGTGTGATCCCATTGATATGAAATGTCCTGAACAGGCAAATTTATACAGACAGAAAGTGGATTAGTGGTTGTCAGGGGCTGGAGAGAGAAGGGATGGGCGTGACTGCTTAATGGGCATTGGGTCTCCTTTTGGAGTGTCGAGAATGTTCTGGAACTCGATAGAGGTGGTAGTTGCACAACATTCCAAAGGTGCTAAATGCCACTGAATTCAACACTTTACAATGGTTAATTTTATTTGACATGAATTTCACCTCAGTTTTTTTAGGGCAACATTTTTTAGGACATTTACAGAGGGCACAGTTGCCAATAACAGGGGTGGACCAACTATGGCATTGGGGCCAAGCCCGGCCCACCACCGGTGTTTGTAAATAAAGTATTATTGGCACACAGTATACTCATCCATTTGTGCAGTGTCTGAAGCTCGCTGGAGGGGAAAACGGGGCTGAGATCACTGACCTCAGAAACCCCTCAAGGGGGTCCTAGACCCCCGGAGCTTGGAAGAAGCTTGGAATGGGCACCCCAGGAGAATCGGACTCTAGATCCCACAAGGAGACTCAGCCACCCGCCATATAACTGCTCATACACATGCGGGACGGGCCAAGGGCTCGGCGACTCACGTGGACTGTTACAGCTCCTGAGAAGGGCTTACGCTACTGAGCGAATGTGTCAGGACAGGCCTGGGGGACCAGATTCTGGATTACAGTGTCCCACACGGGGCTCCACCAAAGAGTGGCAGACCAGGGTCCAGGCCTCAGTGTTCCCATCCACGCAGCGGCTGGGGTGGGTGGAGGCTCGGCACTACCGGGACGGAGGGGGCGCAGAGACTGAGACACCTCAGCTGGGTGACCGTCGTGACAACCTCTTGCCCCCGGACTGGACAATAAAATTCCGGGCGGCAGAGACCTGCTGTCTGCATAAACACGATGACTTGCATTTCTAGTTTAACAGACTTCACACTTGCTGAATTATTTTTAGATCCCTTGTAATTAAAAACCTTTCATCCCAAAGCATCCTAATTGTCTCTATGGGAAACCAAGCTCCTTTTTCCTAGTCCTTAAGGTGCTAAAATCACAGAAGACAACATTTAAAGTTGCCTCGAATTTCAGAACGGCTCGTAGGGAACAGAGAAGATGCCAGAATTTTGCCTATATTCTTAAATAGTTGAAAACAAGCCCAGCCTTATAGCTCTAGGATACTTGCCGTGTTTGCAAAAGACCTTTTTCGAATGCAAAAGGAAAGGTTTGCATGTCCAGCGTCACGAAACGCTCTCACACTTCAGGACCCTAAACTCTCTTCTTATCTTTGCACGTTTCTTTACATTATCCCCTTATGCAGAATGTGCAAATCACGGACATCACGTGTAAACATCGAATTAAGCATGATGTATCTCGTATCTTTCTCCCCAATCCGTCCGATAAGCTTAAATCATGATAAGGATCACATTTTGGGTTTTTTTTTTTTCTTTATTTGTACATTTGTTTCCATTTCCCTGAAACAGCTCCGCCGGACTTATCGGCTCCCCGCCGATGATGTCTCCAGCGCATCGTTAATCTCGTTTTCGACCATGCCGTTTCAATTTTCTGTTGATACGAAAGACAGATTTATAAACTCAGCTGGTAGTGTGTTTCCTTTTTGCCCAAAGGGATGCAAACAAATCAATAGCAGAACCAATTTGCAGGGAATGAAGCGAAAGGAAGAGAGGAAGAAGGGAGGAAGGACGGAGGAAGGAGGAAGGAAGGAAGGTGGAAGGAAGGGAGGAAAGGTGGAAGGGAGGAAGGGAGGAGGGAGGAGGGAAGGAAGGAAGGAAGGGAGGAAGGGAGGAAGAGAGGGAGGAAGGAGGGAAGGAAAGGAGGAGGGAGGAAGGGAGGAAGGAAGGCGGGTGGAAGGAAGTAAGGAAGTAAGAGACGAAGGAAAGAAGGAAGAGAGGGAGGAAGGAAGGAAGGAAGGGAGGAAGGAAGGAAGGAAGGGAGGAAGGAAGGAAGGAAGGGAGGAAGGGAGGAGGAAGGGAGGAAGGAAGGGAGGGAGGAAGGAAGAGAGGGAGGGAGGAAGGAAGAGAGGAGGGAGGAAAGGAGGAAGGAGGGAGGAAGGAAGGAAGGACAGAAGGAAGGGAGGAAGGGAGGGAGGGAGGAAGGGAGGAAGGGAGAAGGGAGGAACGAAGGAACAAAGGAAGGGAAGAAGAAAGGAAGGAAGGAACGGGGAAGGAAGGGATGAAGGGAGGAGGGAAGGGAGGAAGAAAGAAAGGAAGGGAGGAAGGAAGGAAGGAAGAGAGGAAGGAAGGAAGGTAGGAAGGAACTGGGAAGGAAGGGAGGAGGGAAGGAAGGAAGGTAGGAAGGAAGGAAAGAAGAAAGGAAAGAAGGAACGGGGAAGGAAGGGAGGAAGGGAGGAGGGAAGGGAGGAAGGAAGACAGATTGCGTCGCCCACTCTAGGCTCAAATCCACTGACCGCCCCAGCTCCCGTATCACGTCCTACAAAGCTTCCCTCTCTCCACCTCCTTTGTGCCTGGCCACCTGGACGCCCAACATCACCTCTCACCTTCAGATCTCAGATCAGAGGTCACCCACCTCTTGGCCCCATTACATGTCTTCCTTGAAGCATTCCCCCCCACCCCATATCCCACCTCCATCCCAGCCACCTGCTAATTTATGTCTGACTGCAAGTCACACACATTTGGCTTGATTTCCCTGCTAGCCCAGATTCCCCTCTCCGGCGCTGGATTTAAGGTCCACGAGCTGTGCATTCACAAACCCCGTTCCTGGTCCACTCAGACCCTCAGAGCCCCTGCACCTCTCGCTGCTTTTCTTTCCATCGCATCACTGCATGCTATCCGGGGACGCAAAGTACATCTCCACGTCACAAACTCAGTGGACAGAAAATAAAACCCTTACTCGTGCAGAATGAGGTCCCAGCCAAGAAAAACAACACAGTGACTCCATCTCAGTCCATTGGTTTCAAAATGTGGGCTTTCTCATCTGGGTGGCCTCTGAAGTCGCCCATGGATGCTCGCGTTAAGGAGACATCCCCTGAAATCCCACATTTCTGTTTAATATTTTCAGCATAGGATAAATACCACCTATTTTGCAAGTCAACATGCTTAGCTACTTAGAAAGTGGGTTATGTCTCGTTCAAGAAGAAATAGCGTCATATAAAAGCTTGGGTTGACTGTAGAGGCAGAGAGCAGATTGGTGATTGCCACGTGCTGGAGGGAGGGAATAAGGAATGACTGCTTAATGGGCACCAGATTTCTTTTTTGTTTTTTTTTAATTTTTAAAAATTATTTTATTGAGGTCATAATAGTTTATAACATTGGAAAATTTCAGCTGTCTATTATTATTTATCAGTCACCATATATATGAGCCTGTTTACCCCTTAGGCCCTCCCCACAATCCCCTTCCCCTCTGGTAACCACTAATCTGTTCTCTTTATCCGCGTGTTAGTTTATCTTCCACACATGAGTGAAATCATGTGGCGTTTGTCTTCCTCTGTCTGGCTTATTTCACTTAACATCACACCTTCAAGGTCTGTCCATGTTGTCCCAATGGCACCATTTTGTCTTTTTTATGGCTGACTAGTATTCCATTGTATATATACCACGTCTTCTTTATCCATTCATCAGTTGATGGGTGCTTGGGTTGCTTGCATGTTTTGGCTACTGTGAATAATGCTGCAATGAACACAGGGGTGCATAAGTCTCTTTAAATTGTTGATTTCAAGTTCTTTGGATAAATACCCAGTCATGCAATAGCTGGATAGTATGGTATTTCTATTTTTAATTTTTTGAGAAATCGTATGGGTACCAGGATCTTTTAAGGTGATGAAAATGTTCTGCGACTAGATAGCGGTGATGGTCACACAATATCGTGAATGTGCTAAATGCCACTGAATTGTACGCTCTAAAATGGTTAATTGTATTTTGTAGAAAACTCACCTCAATTTAAAAAAAATCACAATGAAATTTATTTGGTAAACAGAACCAAAAAATGTTGAATTGAGGAATTGGTCCATCAAGAAAATGAGAGGCTCTCCACCAAATACCGGGCAGAGAGCTACGGGGCCGGCTTCCAAGGATGAACTCATCTTGCTGCCTGCCCTGTGGTTTCCAGTAGAGCGTGTTTGAAACCTGTACAGAAACCCACAGCTGAGTGACAAGGTGGGGCCAGGGGTTTTAGGGTTTCTACAGGACTGTGGGGGACAGACAACAGCAGTTCCTCACTGCGACCTTCTACTCCCACACCTGTGGCAGATCACAGGCTTCTTCCCTACCAGCCAGGCACAGCCTCAGAATCCTTCTTAACACACTGCTCAGGGTAGTCATTTCCAACTGGTTGACTTAGCATCAGATATGGGACCTTTTGCCATCCTCGGTCTGGTGAGTCGAGGAAGCCTTCCTAAAAATAGCAGGTATTGGAGCAGAGTCTTTAGGGATGCACAGAACTTTGAAGAACAGGGCCAATGGGGAGGAGTGAGAAGTCTGCAGGATAGAGGACAGAAGCTAGATGCCCACATAATCTGAGTGCCAACACATGGACGCCGGCTGGGGGCCCTGGAGGAGATAACCCACCATCGTGATATGTTAATGTGCACACTTCTGATGAATATAAGCCCCAAATAAGCAAATGGCATCAGCTGAAAATGATGGGGGCTCCAGGGGAGGGTCCTTCCCGCCTCTTCCAGCTTCTGGGGCTCCAGGCGTCCCTGGGCTGGTGACCGCCTCCCTCCATCTCAGCCTCCGTCTCCACGTGGCTTCTCCTCTGTGTCTGTGTCTCCTCTTCTGTCTCTGATGAGGACACTGTCATTGGATTTAGGGCCACCCTCCTCCAGGACGCCCTCATCTCCGTCCTTCACTTAATCACATCTGCAAAGACCCTGTTTCCAAATGAGGGCTCCTTCCCAGGTTCTGGGTGGACACACATTTTTTCTGGGGGGACACTATGGAGCCCGTGACAGACAGTAAAGAGTGTCTTCCTCCAAAAATAGGAGTTTCACCTCTTTCTGCACCTCCAGAGCCTAATTCTCTCTCCTCCAACGATGACCCACGACAGCTGTGTGTGGAGCGGTGCGCCCCCACATCAGCCCTCGGAATTCGCTCTCGGGGAAAGCTCGGCGCGTTTTTCGAGCTCTCAAGATCTCAAATCCTGCAGTTTCTGCTGACGGCCGAGGTGGTTGCCCTAAATAACAGAGACCCCGAGATGGGAAGAGACACACAGAAACAATATGGCAGAGCAGAGTAGGGCCTGTGGAACACTTTGGTATGTGACTGACACAAGTAAATTATTCAGTCTGTGTGCAGACCAGCCCCTTACGAGGAGGCCCTGTGTCGCCAGTGACAACGCAAACCCTCGTGTCCCAGCTGTGACAGTCAGTGTGGGAACGGAGCACCTTCTTCCTGCGGGTGTCTGTGTGGAGGAGGAGCTGACCGTCAGAGTGGCCCCCTGGTAATGGGAGGAGCCACGGCCTCTTAACTGAGAGTGGGATGAGCCCCCGTCCCCAGCGTGGCCCGAGGTCCCACAGGATTGCCCCTTAACTTCACCAGTGGGTCCCCTCAGTGTAACTGTGCATGTATGTGTGTGTGTGGAGTGTGTGTTGTGTGTGTGCGTGTATGTGGTGTGTATGTATTGCATGTGGTGTGTGTTATTTGTGCATGTGTGCTGTGTGTGTCTGTGTATATTGTGTGTGTGTTGTGTGTGTATCTCTGTATGTGTATGTGGAGCGCGTGTATGTATGTGGTGCGCACATATGTGTGTGTGGTGTGTGCTGTTTAAGGATGTGTTGTGTGTTGTGCATGTGTGTGTGTGGTGTGGGTCTTTGTGTGGTATATGGTGTGCCGTGTATGTTGTATGGTGTGTTACATGGGTGTTGTGTGTCTGTACGTGTGTGTGTGGTGTACATGTATGTCTGTCTGTGTGTGTGTGTGTGTGTGTATGTGGTGTGTGTTGTCCGTTGCGTGTCTGTGTCTCTGTTAGGGAATCTCCGACAGTGCCAGCTCCCAGCAGGCCCTCGTCCTCTCCCACCCTGGACTCCCACTTCCCACCCCGGTCCGCGGTGTGTGCTGAGACCTCCAGCTCCCTGCAGCAAAGCTGCCTCCTGTGGGGTCACAGCCCCCACAGCGGGGATCACAAAGCTCGGGGTGCCCCTCACCAGGCGAAGCCTCCACCCATGGGATGGAGCACGGACGCACCCCGCCTGTGAGCTTCCAGGACCAGACCCACCTCCCCCAGCAGCTCAAACAGAAACAGAAACAGGGGCTTCCTCCCTCTCCTGGCCCCTGAGGGGCACGGCTCTGGCCTCTGAAACTGCTCCCTTTCCTGCAAAGACCAAGCCTTTGTCAGCCATGTGGATGCAGGCTCCTGGGGTGCAGGGACGCAGGGTCCCGGGATGCAGGGATACAGGCTCCTGGGATGAGGGAGACAGGCTCCCGGGGTGCAGGGACTCAGTCTCCGGGGGTGCAGGGATACAGACTCTCAGGATGAGGGACGCAGGCTCCCAGGATAAGGGGACAAATGACACCCACTCCTTGGTGTCCACGAGCTTTCAGGGTGACTGGACAGAAAAGCACGAACAGATGCAGATGTGCAAACACCCCATCGAGCATCCCGAAAGGGGCATCTTCTCCATGGGGAGGGCGTGCTGGGTCCACAGAGACCTCACTGCTCCAGGAAACTGGTGCCGCGAAGAGCAGACGCTGCTCTGGGTACCAGCCTGTATCCCGGCTAGATCTGAGCCAGATTCTCTACAACACCCAACCCAACGCTGGATCCGGCAGGTGCCCGGGGCGTGACCATTAACTTAAAATCTCTCCACCCCTCATCCGTCTCTCTGGCGGCCGTCCCTCGACTCCTTCACCCCCGGAAGGAAGCAGGTCCCCTCCAGGAGGGGGGCACTGTCTCCGTGGATGAGAAGGTGGAGGGGCTGGTGTCTCTGTGGATCACCAGCCAATTCTCTGACGCCTGTGTCCTCGTGGTCCAGCCCACTCAGCATCCTTCATCCACAAGGACGGTCGTGAACTCTGGGGGGAGAGCAGGTGAGAACACGAATCTCACACGGGTGTCACCTGACCCACCAGGAAGATCTCCCAGGCTGCCGTGTGCATGGAGGAAGGGACCCCTCTCTCCATCACCGTGTTCTTAGGCTGACCTCCAGGACATGACCTGCTCCATCAATCCGTCTCCTGGAGACTGAGGCGGCAGATGCCACCGGATCCCAGGACAGGACCCTGGATGGTACCTGCACCGTGCATACGGTCCAGGGAAGCCTAGACCACAGGGCAGGTGGCCCTCCACCCAGAGAAGCTCCCAGCCCCAAGAATCAACAACACATCTAATCCAATCAGAACAAAAATCAGAATGCACACCTTCCTAACCCTGTGAAAAGAAAACAAACAAGACCAAGATGAAATGCCTACAGATTTAATGTGTTACAGATACGCGGCTAAGAGCGGATACACGCTCGGGGATTTTCAGTAAATAACTGTAATGCAAGAGAATGGCAACAATGTAGATGTTCATGGATGAGGGGCCAGCTTTTAAAATTGGCAGCGTGATCCATGCAACAGAATCGTAGGCAACTGTTAGGAAAAGCTGGATATCTCTGAACTGATAGGAGAAAATGATCGAATGCAAAAAGCAAGGAGGAAACCGAGTCGGCAGCCTGAAAGACTTGGGACTGAGAAGTGGGGGCGTGCCTGTACAAGAATGGGAGAGTGTGCAAACTGGGTGCGTCCAGGACCCCTGTAATTTTCTTTTACTCCACAACCTCCTGTGCCAACGGAATGCCACACGCGAGCCTCACAGATGGGGTCCTACAATTGAAGTTCTGTGTGGCAGCTTTACGTGACACGACGGACGTGACCCTCCCCATGAGATGGGTCTGTGTTTTCCCCTACCTTTTAAATCATTTTAAGTGCACAGTTCAGCGGCATTAAGCACATCCACATTGTTGTGAAACCATCCCCACCATCCATCTCCAGAACTTTCTCATCTTCCCAAACTGATACTCTATCCCCATTAGACAACATCTCCTGTTCCCGCCCCTAGCACCTGGCCCCTACTATTTACTTTCTGTCTCATTGAATTTGGCAACTCTAGGGACCTCATAGAAGTAGAATCATATAATATTTGTCCTTTTATGTCTAGCTTATTTCACTGAGCATAATGTCCTCCAAGTTCATCCATGTTGTATCATGTGTCAGAATGTCCTTCCTTTTCGTGGCTGAATAATATTCCATTGCATGCATAGACCACAATTTGCTTATCCATCCATCCATTCATCGATGGACACTTGGATTGCTTCTGCCTTTTGGTGATTGTGCAAAATGCTACTGTGAACATGGGTATACACACATCGCCTCGAGATCCTGCTTTCAATTTTTTGGGGAATACACCCAGATGTGGAATTGCCAGGTCATAGGGAATGGGTCTGGTTTTCAGGGGAATGGCACCTTCTTGCCAAGTAGCCATGAGCCCTAAGTGGGGTGCACCTGTCAGGGTCTGGCACAGAGCAGATGGTCAATAAATGTGTGTCTTTTTTACTGCATCTCAAAGGCGGAAACATTGTGCAATTTCTCCCTGAAAAAGTCTGTGGCTGATTTACAAGTATCTTTCAACCTGTCCAGAGTATCAGGATATAATTGCCCACGCTTCCGAAACAAACTATGAATCCATTCCTTGTCTTTGTAGGCGTTACTTTGAAGTGTCTGAATAAAAACAAATGCTTGCCAGCCTTAATACCGTTACTTACTCTACCTTTATTTAATTATTCATGTGCTATTCCCAGAATATTAACAGGAACCATTGGTTGTGTTACGAGATGGAAATTTTATTATTTATATGCAATAAATGTATTCATTAATAATTGACTGAGTTACATCGACAGTGCACAAATAAATACAGCGAATTATTAATTTATAACACACTGGGGGGATTTATAAAATTCCAGTAAATACAGTCTTTAATCAACGATAGACTTCTAAAAACCACTTTATATTAAGGTTCAGATCTTATTTATCTATATCCCCTAATTGAATATTTATATATTTGCACATCAGCAGTATAAGTGACATTAAAAAAAAAAAAAAACAGAGGATAAGGTATTGTCTCGGAAAAGAATCATTGCCGAAATGGAATGCAAAGACAGTGAGTGAATGAAGGGATTCACCATGACTTTATCCATGAATTACGATTCTATTTCTATGTCTATAGGAGTCATCTGATGGATCCAAAATATCCAGTTCTCGACAGCCTATCTGTAGAGGCAAATTTTATTGCATGCATTTCACAGCAAGGATCCAGCTCAGTCAATTTTTTTTACATTATGAGAATTAAAATCAAGATATTGGGTCTCACCCTAGAAAAAAGTGCACGTGATAGCCAGCATCTGTCATGTAGCAAATGGCCCTGGACCTCAACAGCTTAAAACAAGGAGCATTTATTTTCTCTCAAGTGTCAGAGGGCTGTCTGGGTGGATCTTTCAGCCTGGGCTGTTCTGGAAGTGTCTGGGCAATGTAGGATGGCCTTACTCAGGTGTCTGGACATTTGTGGACATGCCTTGGACAGCTGGAACCCTAGAGGGTCTCCCTACTTGGTCTCTCGTCCTCTAGAGGGAGAGCCCTCTTGCTGGTGGTGTAAGCGCTCCCAGCACAGATGATGGAGATCCTGATTGTACAACACGTTTTTAGTCAGATCTGACCTCCAGGAGGGAAAGTACGGCCGCCATCTTGCATACAGTCTACACTGTTATGCTTCATGCACAATGTTTGAAATGAACCCTGTTGAGGAACCTCATGGATAAGCTCATAAACCCCATTGATAAACTGATTTTCTACGAACATCTTCCCATTTCCAGTCTTCAGCCATGACTCAAGATAATCGCAAAGACTATGGGTAGGGATTTTGGGATCCATTGAAGGTAATTCTAAAACAAAGTAACGTGCTTGGAGAAATGGTTACCTTGTGTTCAGGGCACAGCCTGTGTCTCCAGTGTTACCAATTTTTAAAGGGTTTTTTGATCTTCCTTAAATGGACCTCCCTGGCTTCATGGAAACACTCATCAAAAGCCATTGAACTGAATTTATTGTTTCAACTTACAGGCTTCATCATTGAAGAAAAGTAAGAAATACTCGGAGACATTTGGGAATAAATTCACAGAGGTAACTAAAGGCATGGAAAGTGGGCTCTGAAAGAATGGACTCACGTTAGTGGGGTTACTTGGAAATGAGAAGAGAAGCAAGTGATTCAAACATCCTTTATCCAACTCCACGAAGAACCTTGGCCTCGAAGGGAGATGCTGCAGGTGCCCCATAGCCACTAAAACAAGACACGGGGGAGGTTTTGAAGTGGTTTCAAGTGGGATTCAGGTGAGAAAGAAATGCAACAGGTGGGGAGGGTCAGAAGACAGAGAGAAGACGCAGAATGCGTGTGCTTTGGGGAACCTGAAACTCTCCTGGTACGTCTCATCTCCTACAGGAAGGTTCATCTGGGAGAACCAGCCCTGGCCAAGGGGTGATGGGCTGTTGGTGCCTGCGTGAATGGGGGTCTTTGTGCCTCCCCTCAGTAGATATGGTGTGTCTTTCTCTATAGATCCGCAGAAGAGTAAGAGTAGACCATTTGCTCAAGGTCAAGACCTATGTGTAGCATCTTTACCACATCTTCCTGGGGGTGGGCTTTGGGTATTTCTGAGCAACACTGAGAGCCAAGATCCAAGCCCTGACTGTTCACCCATTCAAGGCACCTCTCACCAGTTAGATTTCTTCATCTACCTCACAGAGCCCTTGCCAAAAGCCATCCGGGCATCTTTCCTGCTCAAGTTCTCCAAGAGAAGAAGATAATCCGATTTTATGTGAATTAGAAAAAAATGATCCTTTCCCGAAGGAGCTGTCAGAGTCTCTGTGTGTCATAACCCAAAGCGTGAAAAGAAATACACATGGAATCAGCCACTTCAGAAACAGCACAAGAGACGCAGAGAAAGAGCAGATCCACTTGTAGTCCAGCTCCTTTCTCTAAAGAACGCCCTCCAGGTGTTCTCAAATGCTTTTTTTTTTTCTTGACACAAGATAAGTCAGAACCTGTCTTGCAGCTTGGGAATGAAAATGCACCATGGACCAACGTGTTCACTTGTCATCATGTTCTTGTACAGCGGCGTCTCCTCCGCACCCTCGCAACCGCACTGGGGGGGCGGCAACCTGTCTGATAAATCTTCTAATGTTGGATAAAACAATCCACGAGCTCTCCAGCAACAGAGGATGCTTCCTCTAGGAGAAGGCAGTCACCTTGGGCAATGAAGGCATTTTTTGCTTTGATGGTCTTCCGAGGATGAACTCCATGTGCGTCCTGAGGCGGCGGTAACAAATGACCACAAACAGGAGCTTAAGCCACAGGAATTCACCCTCCCTCAGTCCTGGAGACCGGATGTCTGAGATGAAGGGGTCGCAGGGCCGCGCTCCCTCCAGAGGCTCCATTGGAGGGTCCTTCCTGCCTCTTCCAGCTTCTGGGGCTCCAGGCGTCCCTGGGCTGGTGGCCGCCTCCCTCCATCTCTGCCTCCATCTCCACGTGGCTTCTCCTCTGTGTCTGTGTCTCCCCTTCTGTCTCTGATGAGGACACTGTCACTGGATTTAGGGTCCTTAATGTTTAGGGTACTTTGTCACTTCCACCCTAGGAAGCTAACGCACAGGGGATAGTTATTAAGTTCATAACACAATTGTTTTCCCACAGAATCCAAGGAGGAAAAACTTCATCTTCCAGCCATTATATTTTCCCTGGACCTCAGTCAGGTCACAAAGCTAATTTCCTCGATTGTCATAACCAGCAGCTTTTGGTGACAATACAAATCTGCTTTGCTCTAAGCTGAGAAACGGTTAAAAGTGGAATTTAACATAATCGGATTTGAAGGAGGGGGACGATGAGTGTGGAAAATGTAATCTTTTGTTTCTCGGGAAGGAAACAATGATGGAAACCATGAAGACCTGCACAGAAGTCAGCAAGTGCCGGGAATTGAATGTTCAGATGGAATCAAATGATCAAGCAATGTTTGGGGCTTCGTATTACTGGAGACATTAGAGTGAAACATGCTTTGGGGTTAACAGTTTCTCTCTTCTTTGTTTATAACCACTGCAGAGAAAAGTCTCGTCAACAGAGCCCCTTATCCATGGTCAGATGCAGTGGAATCTCCCTGCACATCTCTCCCCATAGATTGGGTTTAAGTCCTCCCAAAACCTACAATGAATTGAACCACCCGTGTCCACTGATGGGTTGATTTCAACAGTCGATGCAACATCTGCTCATCACGTGTGCTATTGCAATGGTCTGTTTACTGAACTGACTCCTGTTGACCCAACAAGTTATGAGCTCTAGGAGGACAAAGTTTACTGGTGTCATGGCAACCCGACATTGAGCTCGGACGCTCAGGAAACACTGTGGACCAATGAATAGCCTCTTCTTGGAACCAAAGTCTCCGGCCATGTCTTTCCTCTCATCCCATCTCAATCCCAGGCAGCCTCTTCATTGGATTCTTTCAATATGGCAGCAGTGTTCCTTCACCATCATTACAAGTCTCCAGGAGGAACACAAATCCCTGTTATGGTTCCATCTTGTTGGGAATTGTCTCTCTCTGTGTGAACTGCATTACCATGGTCTTCAGAGTCAAGCCTTAAAACACCAGATGTTTCGTTTGTCTCTCTGAGATGCCCTTGACTTGTGATAAACCCCCTGTAGATCTCCACATCCATCCATGTATTATTCTCCTCACCATGGTCCCTGTGAACCCCGTCTACTTGTTTCCCTTTCTCTCTTCCTCCATTTTGCCTGGCTCTTTAACGTAAACCAGACATCGCCCATAGATTCACAAGCTTCCATCAGCTCTACTTTGGTTTAATTCAGTTCTGTTCCACATGAAACTCAGATCCTATGTCAAGTACCCAGCTGGGTGCTCCAGGTACAGGAAGAAGACACTTGAAACCCATCCACGCCCACTGTGCACCGAGCCACGCCTCTCCCCACATCCAACGACCTTCTCCTCTATGTGCCTGCAACCGGGCACTGGATCCAGTTAACTGTCACTCCATAAGTAGACCCTTTACATCAGACTGTTGAATTCAAGTGCACACTCTTTCAAAGACTCAGAGGGAAACACAATGCAAAGATAGCCTCCAAAAGAGATGTACCATTTGGTGGACCCCTGGAGTGGTGTGCAGACCCTGCCATTTACAAACGCACTCGCGATAAGCCACACGGCATGCTCCGTGCACGGATACACAAGCTCCCACATGGCCCGGCGTGCCCCCATGTGCACCAGCGAGCACAGGATGTAACATATGTGGCCTCAATGTGTACACATCTTCGCGCCCAGTGATCTCACTAAATTTATGACCTCTGAGCTTTTCTCACTCACCCATCAGAAGTGCACGGATCCTGATAATCAAAGCAATAAAGAAAAGCATTTCAGGGGCTTCAAGATCTTCCTGTGTCCCCTCATAACGGGTGTATTGATGTTTGACGTGACTTACATCTTCTATACGCCAGCCCGCTCCTCTGCTATCCCGACCGTCAGCTTTCTAGGGCTTGAAGCTATTTCTAGTTTGGATATTTCTCCCTATATATATAAACACATATACATAGATACACACATATATACATGTATGCATATATATATTTACTTTATCCAACACACACAGTGGCTTTGCTTCAAATATTGTAAGTTTGTCAAGATAGAGGAAAGCTCGGGATCTTGGAACCAAATAAAAGAACAGGAAAAGATCCTGATGAATGGCTACCAAAATATATCTGCAGTACAGAGACCTGACTTTTGGCAGCTCTGACCTCCCACGCAGGTGGGTTTACACAGGTCAACTTTAAACTGTGCTCCAGGGGAGGGTCCTTCCCGCCTCTTCCAGCTTCTGGGGCTCCAAGCGTCCCTGGGCTGGTGGCCGCCTCCCTCCATCTCTGCCTCCGTCTCCACGTGGCTTCTCCTCTGTGTCTGTGTCTCCCCTTCTGTCTCTGATGAGGACACTGTCACTGGATTTAGGGCCACCCCCATCCAGGATGACTTCATCTTGAGATTCTTTACTTAGTCATAGATTTTGCCACAATACAGCCTGAAAATAGACCAAGCAAAAATGAACAGAACCATTGGGTGACATAGAAAAAATTGAATATTTGTCCTAGGAACATAACACATCCTCCGACCGAGACTGCTAGATCCAGCAGATGAAAAAATTAAGTAATATGGAGAAATTAAACAACATAGACATACATACATATGAAATGCAAAATGCCCACTTCTGTCTACACTTCCCTGAAACACCATCGGGAATAGATAATGTAGGTATTGAGCCATGAAACAAAACTCAATCTATTTTAAAGGATCCCTATTATATAGACTAAGATTTCTGAACTCAGTAGAAGAAAAGAGCTTAAAAATCCCAAATATTTGGCAACTGAACCAAATAACCTTTGTGTAAAAAAGAAAATCATAAAGAAAACCAATAATTATTTAGACTTGCACAATAGCGAGAAATCGTGGAACCGTGCGAAGGCAATATTTAGAAACGCACAGCTATAAGAACATTCATGACAAAACACTACAATTTCCTAGAAATGTGGACTCTGCCAAATCAGTCCAAGGACGTCTAGAACTGCCGAACCCAATGGTAAAATTTAAAGACATATAAATTCCAAGGATAGACGAGTCCTCCCTCAAAAGCCAGAAACCTGATGATTATTATAAGAGAAAGTTCTACCACACCTTCATGGACAATAGCCATTCCTGTAACCAACCAAGTTGTTTCAGAAAATAACGGACAACATGAAGCAGCTCAGAGAATTAGGGGTGTGTTCAGCCTTATTATTAAAGACTTGGCTTCTGTAATGAAAGAAAATGCTCCTCTTGAAACAAGAAATACATTGATGACTTAATAGGGTCTGGGGCAGCTTCTCCCGTGTTCAAACCCTTGTCCAAGCACATCCTGGATGCAAGAGTTAGAGAGGGTCTAACCCTTGGCCGTGGCCCCACCACTGCTCAGATCCTGCGTTTGTGGGGTTCGAAGGTGGGTACCCGCTGGGCATGGGGTGTGTCCTCCGTGGAGGATGCTGCCTTAGAGAAGGTACCAGGGGAGCCGTCTCTGCCCCAACCAGACCGGAGAACATCTGACACAGGGAGGCTTCAACTTTTACCCCCGAAAACCCTGCCTACGGTTGTCAGAACTCAGCCAGCTCCTCTAATCACTTAAGATGAACCTCAACCCAAAAGAAAATACATACCAACCCACTGCTCAACAGCAATGGAATGGAAAACACATGGAGTGATATTTCAGCAAAATATTCATGCCTTCGAAACCGAGGGAGTTCTTGGAAGAGAGTGTGGCAGGCGGCTGACAGCAGATAATGATTTTAAGATGTTGCCTTGACCCCAGCACAAGCCAGGGTGGCCCTGCTTACTAACAACAAGCCCTCCTCAGAAGTTTCCGGGTGTTCCACCTGGCTGCCCTGTCAGTTACACTTAGCAGAGGTTCCCAAAAATGAGTCAGCCCTGCCCCCGCACAACCTCCCCCAGGCAGCATCTCAAATGCATATGGCGCCCTCAATGGGCACCTAGAATCTGGGATCTCAGGTTCAGTGCCCCCAACATGGACTGGGGTTAAATTTAAGGCATGCCGCCCTCAGAGTTTTCTCCACTTCTTCCTCAACTTGGGCCACCTGCAGCCCAGTTTCCTACTCTTAATGACCTACAATTTCTACCTGTAAAGTCCTCCCCTCTCCTTGAGAATTCTGTGGTCATCTCAGCCTCCAAAAATGATGGTCAGACATGATCCCAAGGAAGGACCGTCCTGGGAAGGAAATATTGAATCTTGGAACTTGAGGAGGACTCGCAAATGAGGGAGGTGGGGATGGAGGATGGCCAGATGGCAGCGAACAAGTTGGGGGAGTTGGTTATGGGCAGGCAGGGGTTGAGGAGCTGAAATATGGTGGATTGGCATCCAGCGTAGAAGGGAGTGGGGTGAGGTCATGAAGGGGAAGGAAGATGGGGTGAGGGCTGCTATTCATCCTTCCTGTCCAGTGGTGGACACACGTCTCTGGAGCGATTGGCTAAGAAGAGGAGAAATGGGTGTCTCTCTAGCGGTCAAGCCAACACTGAACCCAGAGCATGCTCCAACTCTCATTGGGTTGATGGGTCACCAGAATTTGTCCACCAGGGACATCAGGAGCTTTGGTTGGCCCCTCCATCCTCAGCCAAGGAAGAGTAGGGGTGAGGGGAGAGCCCCACGTCCACCATCCCCCTCTCCTGGTCCAGCAGGGATGTGGGGACAGCCCCATGTCCTCCATCCCCCTCTCCCGGTCCAGCAGGGGTGTGGAGATGGCCTCACGTCCTCCATCCTCCTCTCCTGGTCCAGCAGGGGTGTGAGGACGGCCCCACGTCCTCCATCCCCTCTCCTAATCTAGTAGGGTATGGGGGCAGCCCCATTCCACCACGTACAATCCACACAACTCATCCATAGCATCAATTTCTTGCTTTCCAAGCGACTTAAGATTGTCCCCACGTTGCACCCTGGGCTCTTCCAGAACTGCTGCTCCATCCCAGCCTGGAAATCTCCCATATAAGACGTCCTTTTCCTTATACAGAATCCGGCTCTCTCTCTCCTTCTTCCAGCCCACACCCTGCCCCTTGGCTGAGCCCGTTTGCCGGGTCTCCCCTCCCCTCCCTCCGTCTCTAGGAGCCTTTGCCAAACACCCTCCGCTCTGTGGCTGCTCCTTGTTTTTTATTATTTTAATTGGTGCTGGGGTCCTGCAGGTTTACAACCCTGATGTTGACACTAACCGTCCTTTAATAAGACGCCTAAGAGGTAACAGCAGCCCAGGGCTCTATAAAGGTTTTAATTCACACAAACCCACCCAGGTATTTCCATCTACACCCACTGCGGTCAGGACGTAAAGTCGGCCACGGTCTGTGGTGGATTTTTCCACTCCCGCCTCTCAGAGTGCCTCTTTCCTCCTTTCCAAAGGTCGCCAGCCACTCCGTTCTATTTGTTTCCTTTCCAAACGGAGAACATTCGCCAGCCCCGACTCGCATCCCCGAGCACTCAGGAAAATCTCCCTTTACAACCCACCATGCCGTCCGGCAAGACCGGCAGCATTGTTGCAGGAGAGCAAGAAAGCTTTCTTCCCCGGGAATTCTAACGCATCCTTCTCTTTGCAGTTGGGAGACATGCACACATGGCAGGGGACTGCTCTCCTCTGACAAGACTTTGCATGCATTTATCCAACGGCACGTATTTGGGGCACACGAGCCACACACATTGGGTAAAGTCCTCAGAGCCCCGCGTGTCAGGTGGAGTTGCATCTCCACTGAGGAGAGGGTGGTGGCCAAAGGCAGGGGCTTCCCGAATACGAACTTGCAGTTTGAACAACTGCACGGAGAACATGCTGGGATCTCCTTGGAAGAGAGAAGACACGGCTCAGAGCTGCAGTCTCCCTCTCTGTTGTTTCAAGGCAAGGCTCGGCCACGGGGAGATTTCATAGATCTGCCTGGGTGCAGGGGAACAAGGGAGGCAACCACGTGGATCTTCCCATCCTGTCAAAGAACCTGATGGAACCACAGCAGAGAAGGACACATGCTCCCATTTCACGCGGCAAATGCTCTTCTTTGCTAAAATGAGGCCCCAGGAACAATGGCGAGTATCTCAGTCTCTTCTTCTCCGAGTCTGACTACTTCAGATAGTTCAAAGACGTGGACTCAGGAGGCATTTTTTTATCCTTCTGTGACCAACTTATCTCAGTCAATGTAATGTCCTCTTGGTCCATCCATGTTATTGTATATGGCAGAATTTCCTTCTTTTTCAAGGCTGAATAATATTCCACTGTGTGGATGGACCCTGTTTTCTTTATCCATTCATCCATCAGTGGACACTCAGGTTGTTTCCATATCCTGGTGATTATCTGCACATGGGGGGGGGGCGGTGCAGAGATCCCTTCAAGATCCTGCTTTCAAGTCTTTGGGGTAGAAATTAAGCCACGTAAAAACAGAGAAGGAAAAATGGCCGGCGTCCTCGCCATGTGGCTTTTGTAGGTCAAAGAGGAAAATAATAAGAGCTGGCTTTTCCCCCACCTATCAGGAGCCATTGCGAGCCTGGGAGCTCCAACAATAAAGATCACGTGCCCCAAACACCCACTGGGAACACACCGTCCCCTCTACTAACTCTGTGATGCGGGGCAGTTGGTGGTCCTCGACCCACGGCCCCTTTCTCCGTCTTCAGAGTGCACCTCATCTACCTCCCACTTTCATTGTCACATCTCCTCGCTGGCTTGCTGGTGTGGAACCTCCTCAAGATGAAGAGCTCACTTTACAAGTCCCTTCAGACACCTGTCTGCAGATGTGGAGGTCCAGCCACAGGTTAAACTTCAGAAATGATGGGGGCCAACATGGCCACTCAACAATGTTGCCACATGGCATGACCAGCTCATTGTCCTGGGAGCTTCGGTGTCACCGTGCCGGGTAACGGCCCATGGTGAGGAGCCTGTTCCAATGGCAGCCAGTGGTACCTCCAACGCACTGATGGTTTACAAAGGGAGAGGCAGGAGATGCTCAGAGCTGCCCCTCCGTCAGCCCCCTGGTGAGGAGAGCACGGCTGGAGCTGGAGGGGACGGGGGTGGCCCAGGCCAGCACTAATTTGCTGGACAGTCTCCCCAGAATGACCCCGTCCCAGTTCGCCTGGGGCGGAGGGGGCTCTTAGAATGCAGGATTTCCGGTTTTAAAATGGGAAACATCTCAAGCAAGACGGGATGAGGTGGTGGCCCTCTGTCTTCAAGCCAGGTCAGCCCAGAGGGTCCCCCCTTGACCCCCAGATCATAGCTGTCCCTTTTCTGACTGTGTTTGTCACCAGACACGGCTCATTCATTTCTATGGGATTCCATTGGCACCAAAACCAGGGAGGGGATGGGCAACCTGACTGCCTCCTCTCTGACCTGCACACACCTGCTCTCCAGGGTAAACTTGACCCCTTTTCTCTCTCCAGTCATTACTGAATCGCTGGCACAGCTCCCACCAGGTTTGCCAAGAGGAAGCGAGCAGAGAAATAGACACCATTTTTAGAACCAGCACTTTCATTTTTAGGACAAGCACTTCTGTAATGTATCCAAAAGAAGTATCCAATCTTTTTCATATTGGCCATGGGGAAATCCCTTTGAAGCCACCTTAGAGAATTGTTGGTATAAGAGTGTATGAATTTCCTGGGGCTGTCATTGCAAATAACCCAGACTGGGTGACTTAGTCAACAGACATTTATGGTCTCCCAGTCCTGGAGGCTGGACTCTGAGATCCAGGTGTCACAGGGCTGGTTCCTCCTGAGGCCTCTCTCCTTGGTGTGTAGACGCCGTCTTCTCCCTGTGTCCTCACGTGGTCGTCCCTCTGTGTATGTCTGTGTCCTCATGCCCTCTTCTCATAAGGACACCAGTCCTATTGGATCAGGACCCAACCTAGTGACCTCAGTTTACCTTCATCACCTCTTTAGAGACCCATCTCCACATACAGCCCCATCCTGAGGTCCTGGGGGTTAGGACTCCAACATGTAAATTTGCGGAACACAATTCAGCCCATGAGCATCTCTAAGACCATAGCACCTTCTTATTTTCAGGAGGACCTTTAGTGGAAAGCTTTGACCTGGGTTACTCATGTGTGGCTACTGGATGGTGGGTCTGTTGTGCAGTGACCGGACAAGAGGTCCGCTGTGCAGTGACTGGATGGTGGGTCAACAGAGGACCCCAAAGGGGGAAAGAGCCAGCAGCAGCCAGTTCGTTCCACTGCGGGGGCTCCCAGCTGAACCCATCCCCGGGGGCTCAGCAGAGTCACCTGCTGGCTGTTCTTGGAGCTGGCTGCTGTGGCGAGCACCACCAACCCCACGAGGACAGGACACCTTCCGACTTCAGAGTCTTGCCCAAGCTGGTTGCAGCAAGGGGTGCAAACAGCAGGTAGCTCGAGGTCCAGGAGCTTCCTTCTCCCCCCAAAACTCGGCTGCCTCCCACTGGCTCAGCCAAAAGACCCTCGCCCATCTCCGCGGGAGCCCCAACGTCTTCGGAGAACTATCTCCCCCTCATCGTGCAGCCGCCTGGGGACCACGGAATTAGATTTCTGTTCTGTTCAGCATTTCTCTCTGTCCTGAAACAACCATCCCGCCATTACTCAGTTACTCTTGTGCTGTGCACGCACGTAAGGAAGCAAAATGCAACAATGACAACTGACAGATGTTGGAAAAACCCCCAACTTAAAATAATTAATACATGCTTCTTAATATCAGGCCGTCGGTATTGTGATTTGTGTTCCGATTAGCGAGACCCCACTAATGGACTTACCATTCGTGGTCCCTAAGCGACCTCCTCTCTCCTCCCCCCTGAGCCCAACGCGTAGGAAATTAACAAAGTCTGTGACCCAACAACCAACAATTCATAAATTCATTAGATTAAAAAAAAAAAAAAAACACACAAAAAGACCAGCAACCTAGCAATGCCTTTAATAGGTTTCTTTCCAATGTCTAATTTACATTTCTGCCTGCCCTGGCAAAGATATTACTTCATTAGGATTTTTTTTTCTTTCTAAATTAGAGAAATTTTAATGACTTCTCTTATTTATTGCTTCCATATGTAAGTAGTTATCTTTCTCACAAATGGAAATGAGACCCCGAAATTACCACAAATGGGGCCAGGCGGCGGACCACGCATGTGTTCCCTCTCGGAGAGGGTCTACCTGCCTCCTCGAATTACTGTTAACCCGCCCGTCCATTGAGCAGACCCCCTAATAGGCGGGCTTTGAAAGGCCCTCTCGTTAAATTTATTTGGGGCCGTGGAGAACACTCCATCACCGTTTCGGCAAATGAGCTCTGATAATATTAAACACCTGGTACAGCCGGGCCCCCGGGAGACTGCTCGCGGGGGTGTTTGACCCCTGGCCCCTCAGCCCTGGGATTCCTGGGCTGAATTCAGACAAGAGGCCATTCTGAGGAAAAACACCTGTCGGCCAAGATGACCTCAGAGCCCGAGCAGTGAAGACGGAGGCAGCTGGGCAGAGCTCGGCCTCTGCTCGACCGGTACAGGTGTTTCCTCCAAGAGGGGCTGGGGCGCTGCGGATGACACCAGGAAAGTGGACGGCCGCCACAAGCCTGCCTAGTGAGAGGTTGGGGGGATGGCAGAGACGCCATAATCCCAGGAAACTGGGGACTTATTGGAAGCAATGTGCTGGGGAGTGAGGGATGTCCTGCTTGAGTCTTCCTGGGAAGAGATAGGACTGCAGTGTCCCTAGCCATGATGCTCCTCTACAGGCGTTTGCAAAGAAGTCACACGAAATAGAAGATCAGAAATGGCAGAAACCCAAGGTTAACTGGAAAGTGTATCTACAATAGCAACATTTAAATGGTCTTCTCCCGGGCTACAGTGGGAGACAATAGTGACAATGGGTATTTATAATGTGGGGTGCAGGTCCCCAGATGGAGGACGGTGGACACATCTATGGTAGGTGCAGGTCCCCAGATGGAGGACGGTGGACACATCTATGGTAGGTGCAGGTCCCCAGATGGAGGACGGTGGACACGCCTACTGTAGGTGCAGGTCCCCAGATGGAGGACGGTGGACACGTCTACTGTAGGTGCAGGTCCCCAGATGGAGGACGGTGGACACGCCTACTGTAGGTGCAGGTCCCCAGATGGAGGACGGTGGACACGTCTACTGTAGGTGCAGGACCCCAGATGGAGGACGGTGGACACATCTACTGTAGGTGCAGGACCCCAGATGGAGGACGGTGGACACGCCTACTGTAGGTGCAGGACCCCAGATGGAGGACGGTGGACACGCCTACTGTAGGTGCAGGTCCCCAGATGGAGGACGGTGGACACGTCTACTGTAGGTGCAGGTCCCCAGATGGAGGACGGTGGACACGTCTACTGTAGGTGCAGGTCCCCAGATGGAGGACGGTGGACACGCCTACTGTAGGTGCAGGTCCCCAGATGGAGGACGGTGGACACGCCTACTGTAGGTGCAGGTCCCCAGATGGAGGACGGTGGACACGTCTACTGTAGGTGCAGGACCCCAGATGGAGGACGGTGGACACGCCTACTGTAGGTTAGGACCCCAGATGGAGGACAGTGGACACGCCTACTGTAGGTGCAGGTCCCCAGATGGAGGACGGTGGACACGTCTACTGTAGGTGCAGGACCCCAGATGGAGGATGGTGAACACGCCTACTGTAGGTTAGGACCCCAGATGGAGGACAGTGGACACGCCTACTGTAGGTGCAGGTCCCCAGATGGAGGACGGTGGACACATCTACTGTAGGTTAGGACCCCAGATGGAGGATGGTGAACACGCCTACTGTAGGTGCAGGTCCCCAGATGGAGGACGGTGGACACATCTACTGTAGGTGCAGGACCCCAGATGGAGGACGGTGGACACGCCTACTGTAGGTGCAGGTCCCCAGATGGAGGACGGTGGACACGTCTACTGTAGGTGCAGGTCCCCAGATGGAGGACGGTGGACACGTCTACTGTAGGTGCAGGTCCCCAGATGGAGGACGGTGGACACGCCTACTGTAGGTGCAGGTCCCCAGATGGAGGACGGTGGACACGCCTACTGTAGGTGCAGGTCCCCAGATGGAGGACGGTGGACACGCCTACTGTAGGTGCAGGTCCCCAGATGGAGGACGGTGGACACGCCTACTGTAGGTGCAGGTCCCCAGATGGAGGACGGTGGACACGCCTACTGTAGGTGCAGGTCCCCAGATGGAGGACGGTGGACACGCCTACTGTAGGTGCAGGTCCCCAGATGGAGGACGGTGGACACGCCTACTGTAGGTGCAGGTCCCCAGATGGAGGACGGTGGACACGGCTACTGTAGGTGCAGGACCCCAGATGGAGGATGGTGGACACGTCTACTGTAGGTGCAGGTCCCCAGATGGAGGACGGTGGACACGTCTACTGTAGGTGCAGGACCCCAGATGGAGGACGGTGGACACATCTACTGTAGGTGCAGGACCCCAGATGGAGGACGGTGGACACGGCTACTGTAGGTGCAGGACCCCAGATGGAGGACGGTGGACACGGCTACTGTAGGTGCAGGACCCCAGATGGAGGACGGTGGACACGCCTACTGTAGGTGCAGGACCCCAGATGGAGGACGGTGGACACGTCTACTGTAGGTGCAGGTCCCCAGATGGAGGACGGTGGACACGCCTACTGTAGGTGCAGGACCCCAGATGGAGGACGGTGGACACGCCTACTGTAGGTGCAGGTCCCCAGATGGAGGACGGTGGACACGCCTACTGTAGGTGCAGGTCCCCAGATGGAGGACGGTGGACACGCCTACTGTAGGTGCAGGTCCCCAGATGGAGGACGGTGGACACGCCTACTGTAGGTGCAGGTCCCCAGATGGAGGACGGTGGACACGCCTACTGTAGGTGCAGGTCCCCAGATGGAGGACGGTGGACACGCCTACTGTAGGTGCAGGTCCCCAGATGGAGGACGGTGGACACGGCTACTGTAGGTGCAGGACCCCAGATGGAGGATGGTGGACACGTCTACTGTAGGTGCAGGTCCCCAGATGGAGGACGGTGGACACGTCTACTGTAGGTGCAGGACCCCAGATGGAGGACGGTGGACACATCTACTGTAGGTGCAGGACCCCAGATGGAGGACGGTGGACACGGCTACTGTAGGTGCAGGACCCCAGATGGAGGACGGTGGACACGGCTACTGTAGGTGCAGGACCCCAGATGGAGGACGGTGGACACGCCTACTGTAGGTGCAGGACCCCAGATGGAGGACGGTGGACACGTCTACTGTAGGTGCAGGTCCCCAGATGGAGGATGGTGGACACGTCTACTGTAGGTGCAGGACCCCAGATGGAGGACGGTGGACACGTCTACTGTAGGTGCAGGTCCCCAGATGGAGGACGGTGGACACGCCTACTGTAGGTGCAGGACCCCAGATGGAGGACGGTGGACACGCCTACTGTAGGTGCAGGACCCCAGATGGAGGACGGTGGACACGCCTACTGTAGGTGCAGGACCCCAGATGGAGGACGGTGGACACGCCTACTGTAGGTGCAGGTCCCCAGATGGAGGACGGTGGACACGTCTACTGTAGGTGCAGGACCCCAGATGGAGGACGGTGGACACGCCTACTGTAGGTGCAGGTCCCCAGATGGAGGACAGTGGACACGCCTACTGTAGGTGCAGGTCCCCAGATGGAGGACGGTGGACACGTCTACTGTAGGTGCAGGTCCCCAGATGGAGGACCATGGTCTCCTTCCCAACTCTCCTTTGGACATCAAGGCCTGGTCGTTTCTTGGCTTCTCCTGAGAGGCCCCTGCCACTTTGTGACCCTGAGGAGACCTCACCCTGTGGCCGCTTGTGTGACTCGCTGCTCCCACATCTCATTGCTCACGTTTGTCAACAGCTGTGGATTCTGCAAGTCCCGTATTTAATCTCTCTCTTTATTTATTGAATGTCGCTCTGGAAATAGGATGACAGGCCTGCCCGGTAAGCCCCCTAAATCCTTGTGTTAATTTCTTCCTACACGATTTGCAAAGTCACCCTCAGACGAAGGACCGGGCGGCCGTCCCCAGTCTCACCCAGGCCTGTCATCGCAGCCTCCTCACCAGGTGAGATCCCCTTGGTGGCCCCCACGCCTGCCTCCCATTTCCGGCATCCTCCGGGCCCCCCGAGGGCTCAGATATTAAACAGCCCATTTTGGACCATTTAATAATCCGGAGGAGAGGAGGGCTGGCCGCGTCTGTGCCCTGGGAATTCAGCTCTGACTTGTCAGAAGCCATTTCTGCCGGGCCGTCAGCAGCCTTCACACGGAACCGACTCCCCATCACTCCGTCTGAGGCCGGCTTTCTCTGCGTGTCCCGGACTTGGAAGGTCAGCGTCGTGTGCTCAGCTCAGAGATTCTCATTAATGCAGCCAGATTCGTGGGGGGAAAAGGAAAAAAAGAGCGAAAGAGAGAAGCATTATTGGCAAGCCCAGTGACACCAGCCATTTGCCTCCATCCCTTGTCGGGGGTTTTGGCCCCAAAGGAGACCAACATCTGAAACCCATCACCGGAGCCCATTAGGATTTTCCACGTTGTGCCCGAACTCCGCAGAATAAGGATCCCTTCATCCCGCCGTCTTTTTGGGGTTTAAACAATTTGCCATCCGTTTCCAAGATGACGGAGCTGGAAACAAGGGGAACACAGGTTCTCTGAGTGGCTTCCCCTCTCAGTCTTGTCAGAACTGAAACCCAATTGCCTCCCCTCCCCTGCGAGTCATCACTTCCCATCAGGCTGCCCGCCTGATCCCTGCCAGCCTCCATCACCGTGTCCTCAGGTTGACGCGTCCCTGTCGGTTCCACTTAGCGGTGAGAGTGTCAGCGTGTCAGGGGATTTTAAGGCTGGGATCCGGGAGACAACCGGCACCAATTTCTCCACGAGCCGGAGGGCGGGTGGAATCCACTGCACCCTCCCGGAACGACACCTGATGTGATGGCAGGCGCTTGCCACTGGAAAAACGGGGAGGGAGGATTTTGAGATTATTCCCCGGGAGGCGCAAAGGACCACAGTGTCGTTGCCTCTTGGAGAAACTCCGGGCTTTGTCTCGGCAAAATTCACGATTAGGTGGAAGCCAGATAATGAATGAGTCTTTACGTTTCAATAGGCTTACAAGTGGCTCCTATTTAGGGAAATGCTCCTGCACCCAGCTGGCTTACTACGTCTTTCCATCTTCAAGGGCCAGGCACCCCTCCTTGGAATCACCAACGGGCGGCAGGCAGGCAAACCCCAAAAGTCTTCATAAATGTAGCATGGGGGATCATGGGGCGTGGAGGGAACCCAGGGCCCTTGAGACGCTTGAAGTCTGATAGCCCCATGCACAAAGACACCAGAGAATGCCCCGGAATGCAGCTCATGCTGGTGTTGAACTATCCTGGAAATGGATGATTTGGACCTGGGACACAGCTCAGAAGCAGGAGAAGGGACACCGGTGGCCGGGCCCCCCCACTCCCGTCCCCGCAGGGAAATCAATTTTGCAACAGAGCATCCATCCACTTGTTAAACGTCCTTGTTACCTGGGTCATCGGCGTTTTAAGCCGGCTCTATTAATTGCACATGCTCTGGGCAGGATCCCGACACAAACACGTGTTCTAGTAGCCTCGGCCACTGCAGACACGGGGGGCTGCCCGGCCAGCCCCCCAAGGCTCTCTGCACAGCATCCTCATCTGCATCCGAGGTGTCTGCACTGGGTGGCAGCTTCTGACGCTCGCTGGCTGCCACTCGCTCGCTGGACCCCTTGCTGTAAAGTTTTATTCGCCGTTTAGCAAATCGCAAATAGAGATGGCTGCACTTTTGGGGGGTGTTAATGAGGATCCCAGCGGGGAACGCGAGCCTGCAGTTTCCCCATGAATCAGTCCTTTCTTTGCAAGGCCGCGGGGCCGTGCGCCCCGTGTCAAAGGCGGCGGCAAATAAATAAAATGGAATAAAATAAAACTAGGAGGCTCTGAAACCCGTGCGTGTCTCCAGCCGGCGCCTCTGGCCTCCTAACCGGAAATGGATAAAACCAGCTGCTTGGGTGCCCAGCTTCACGCAAATTGAAATACGTTTGAGAGATTTAAGTGGTTGTATTTAAAAGCAGTTCCCCTTAATGCTTCACCGTCTATGTTTCTTATTTCTGAATGCATTCGATGATTGAATTCTGCACACACACGTGCAAACCCAATTCACAAAAAGACACACAACTCCAACTCCTTCCACAAAAGTGTGTGTCTGGGGGGTGGCCTCTCTGGTGAATGTCCCCTTTACCTTCTCAGATTTAATCGGCAGAGAAAGGATGGAAATTTAACAAAATTCCTGCTGTTTGGGATTGCAGCAATGTAGAATTTTTTTTCCCCCAAATCAGGTTCATGTGATAAACCTACGGACTTCTTCACTTCTCCTAATTTAATTGGAATGATGTAAAAATGTTTAAAGATTTCATTTTCTTTCTTTTTTTTTTTAATACAGAGATGCAGCTAGGCAGCCTTCTTGGTGTGAAATTACACACAACCCCCTTTCTAGGGAAGAGGTCCCCGGATCCACAATACATTCTCAAAAATATCATCTGAACCTGGGATTGAGTGAGGTACCAGAAAACATGGGCCGGAGCCAGCCCTCGAGGAGAATCTCACCCTACAGACGAGAAACAGCTGGGTCGACGAGCCATCATGAAAGGAGTGGTCATACCACGACACACCAGAGGTGTCGGAATCAGAGGTGGGAGCCCCATTCCTGCAGGGATTGTGGGTGTGAGAAAGTCTGAAGAAGGAAGGATGGGGGCATGGATATCAGTTTTTATGACACCTCCTAGAGACAGCCCAACCTTAATTGGTTAAAGCAAAAGGGAAGGCATTGGCTTTTGTAATGCAAAGTTCAGTGGTATGTTGGCTTCAGGAGTGGCTCGATCAAGGTGCTTAACAGGACCACAGGGGCCTGCTTTCTTCCCTCCCCATCTCCCTCTGCTAAACTCCCCCAGAATGTTGGTTTTCAAACAGCTCTCCCCTCGTGGAGCAAGGAGGCTGCAGCAGCTCTCGACTCAAAGCCGGATAGCACCCATCTCCACCTTTCCAGGCTAGTGTGACTCATGCTGCTGTGAACGTTCATGTACCAGCTTTTTTTTGAACACCTTTTTTCCAAATCCCTTTGGGAGGTTGGAAGTGTGACGGTCTGCAAACTCAACAGATCTCAGTCCTCACCCGAAAAATGAGAGGATAGGATCAGCTAATGTCTCGAGTCCTTCCCAGCTCTCCTGGTCCCTGATGTGGGCTTTAGCAGAAGACCAGGTGGGAGAACGCTTTCGAGTTCTGCTGCTGTGGTTTCTCTCTCTTTCTCTCCCATCCCAGGGCCGTTCTAGCATGAGAATGTCTATTATTTACAACATGCCAGTGTTTCTCTGATTTCCACTCACAGCCTCTGGTTACACGTTCTTGGGCTCCCGTTCATGCAGACAGCAGTTCCGTCTTCCTGAGGTCCCAGCAGACTGGCGGTGCTTCAGGAGACAAGTCTTCCTCCTCGATAAATGACCCCAGCCCGTCGCCTGCCCCCAGCTGCCCCGTGGGGACGCCAAATTACCTTTCTGCTTGTTTAATTGAGATACAATTTACATAACACAAAGCCGACCCTTTTAAGGTGTACAACGGGGTGGCATTTTGTGCATTCACGATGTTGTGCAACCGTCACCTCTATCTAGTTCCAGAACATTCTCATCATCCCAAAAGGGGACCCCATACCCATCCCTCTACCACAGCCACTGGCAACCACTAATCCACTTTCTGTCTTTGGCTTTGCCTCTTCTGGACATTTCATATATGGGAGCACACACTATGTGGTCTTGTGTTTGGCTTTTCTCATTGAGCATCATGTGTTCAAGGTCCATCCATGTTGTAGCCGTGTCAGTGCTTCACTCCCGTTGACGGCTGAGTAATATTCCACTGCACAAGTGGACCCCATTCTACTGATCCGTTCATCCATTGACGGACAGTAGGGTTGCTTCCACCTTTCGACTATTCTGAATAATGACGTTGGGAACACGCAAGTACAAGTTTTCATGGGAACATCCTCTTTCCAAACACTCTCTCAGTACCTGAGAGAATCAACCGTGGAGTCTCCTTCTGGATGCCCCCCCTTTCTAACCCCAGCCACCCAGGTGGGCCGGCGAATGATCTCGTGCCGGTAAAAAGGTTACCCTCCTGCCTAGAACGCAAGTTGACATCAGCGAGCTTGTTTTTATAGCATTCTCATGACTTGGCGAGAAAAGCCTCGTTTTACGGAGGGCTGTTCAAACTCACGTTCCGGGCGGGCTCAGCCCCCATGTGCATTCACCACCCATGCAACCAAGGAGCAGGGCACCCTCTCCAAACCCTTCACTGTCCCAGACTTTGCAGGGACGGCGATGGAGAAAGCTCGCCCGGGACGCTGGGGAAGAGAGGGAAAGGAAGATACAGAATTACTGCAGCCGGGGGGTGACACCCGAGATTTACGGGCTGTGCCCTCGGCAGCCCCATAAAACAAGGTAATAGGCACTCAGGAGCCATTACTTAGGCTGACACGGGGGCGCCTGCTCTGAGTGGCAGCTGGGTTTCCTCCAATGAACCCCACACTCTAGGCAGCCAGCCCTTCCCACCACCTCCAGGTCGACTCCAAGGCTGGAAGGACCAGGGCGGACCCCACAGAAGCGACCTCTGTGGGGCCCCAGGCACAACCCCCGCGGCCAGAGGCAAGTTGTTCCCCTTCTGCATTGCCTCAACTCTCAGCAATTTTGTCACTTTTTGCAGCTAAAATATTTTGCAATTCCTAGGACACCCGTCTTCCTTGCAAACAGCGCGTGTACACCCTGGAAGTTAGGAAAACGTGCAAAGAGGTTTTATAAGGAGCAGGGTCCCATCCTGTGCTGGGTGTGGCTATGCTGGTCTCATCCTGTGACAGCCTTTGTTTCCTCTGTTTCTGGATCCTGAGCACTTCCAGGAAATCTCAGGCGGCTCGTCGCCTGCACTCTTGGTCTTAGTACCGACTGGAGACTCCAGAAACAGCTGTGAGCCCGTACCAGGGCGACCCAGATAAGGAAAAACTCTTCCCGGCATCTGAACCAGAGTTCATCGTATTTCACCATCTATTGGAACACGCCGTGCGTCCTCCAGTCTGTAAAAGGATCCCGGAGTTTTTTCAAAAAGAACATTTGAAAATAAAAATGGGACGGAATCTGTGACATCTAGCAAAATAAAAAAAAGAAAAAAAAAGAAAAGGAGAACGTTTCTTTTTCTGCCATCGGAAGGCTTAACATTGGTCATCTTTAGAAAAGATGGTCATTTTCTTTTCCATGGGGAGACCAATGGAGAGGTCACTGTCATTGGGGTCCAGCTGTCAAGTGGACCCGTGGGTAACAGCTGTGCATCTTCACAGAAGGGAGATCAATAAGGGGTGTTTATGCGAGATGGACCGATGTACCTGATTCATGCTGAAGGACCATGCTGCAGACTCGAACCCAGACACGAGCTGCTCTCTCCATGCAAGGGAAAATATGTTTTGTTTGGGGTTTGTTGGAAGTTCTGCCTTGCAACACTTTTTGCAGAGTCGCTGGTTCAAAGGGAGGCTCGCAGCCCAGGCAGCTGCTGGCGGGGAGGGACCCCCATTCAGAGCACAATTTGCATTCTCCCCTTCTTATTCTCCCAAATCAGACACGATCACAGAAGCTAGGGGGAGGAAGAGAACACTCGAGTCTCTAATTGACATGGAAAAGATAAAGGATAGTCGGGCATCATCTGTATTTTCATGGCTGAGGGGAAGTTCTCTATGACCCCAGCTCAGTGGGCACTGGGAGCGCCCAGGGCTCCACGTGAGGTCCCCTTGAGATGGGCTCACCTCCGGCTGCATAGCCACCCATGCAAATGTCTCTGGACGCCCCACCTGGTCCTCAATCTGCTTCTCACCTGCCGTGGGCTGAATGGTGGCCCCCAAACTCTTGTCCACCTGGAGCCTCAGAATGGGACCTTATGTGGAAATAGGGTCTTTGCAGATGTGATTGAGTGAAGGATGGAGAGGAGGGCGTCCTGGGGGAGGGTGGCCCTAAATCCAGTGACAGTGTCTTCATCAGAGACAGAAGAGGAGACACAGACACAGAGGAGAAGCCACGTCGAGACGGAGGCAGAGAGGGAGGGAGGCGGCCACCAGCCCAGGGACGCCTGGAGCCCCAGAAGCTGGAAGAGGCAGGAAGGACCCTCCCCTGGAGCCTGTGGAGGGAGCGCGGCCCTGCAACCCCTTCATCTCAGATGTCTGGTCTCCAGGACTGGGGGAGGGTGAATTCCTGTTATGGTAAGACCCCTGTTTGTGGTCATTTGTTACAGCGGCCTCAGAAAACTAACCCCCTACCTACACATCATTAAATTGTGGCTTCAAACACCAGCCCACGACTGTGTCATCTTTGAAGCCCCATTTTCCTGGCCCGACAAGTTGACCCAGCTCTTTTCCTGCCAAAACGGAAGCAAAACCCCACTTCTCCGGACCAGCGCTCTGATGCCCCCACACCCATGGATGTGGTTTGCAGCTATCCAAAGAGTCCCACGACAATTAAAAAAAGAAAAAAAAAAAACTTGGTACAGATTCCTTAATATCCACAAACATCAATTATATCTCATTAACGATATGAGCCCTGACACAATTGGGTGATATATATCACCTTAAAAAGCACCTCTCTTTCAATCAACGAAAGGGAGCCGGGGAAAAGAGAGTAGGTCAGACTCTGAAAAAAAGTCGGCATCCTCGGAAAAAGAGCTAGGGCAGGAAATTTGGCAATTACCCGATTTTTAGAAATTGTTTTTGAGGAGCCATTAGAAGCTAACTTATTATGTAAAAACGATACACAAGCTAGTCTACGACCCACTTTCTTCATCAATTAAGGAGCAAGGAATGTGCCCCCCCGGAATGGAAATCATCCTTTCTTCATCCTCTTCGTCGGCTCTGTTTATCAAGCAACGGGGACAGGAAGGCGAAAACTCATACTGAAAACCAGTGAAACCCTCTCCCAATGCAGTGCCGACACGGAACGTCCACTTTTTCTAATTGGAAAATCATCTCAAACAGGGCTGAAAATCTTAAGACAGGTGCACAGTTAGCCCCTCAGCACGGAGGTCGGGGGTCTGGGGCTCGGCCCCCGGGACTCCACCAGGGCTGCGAACGGGGCTGTCCTAGCAGCCTCGGGGCAGCTTAAACTCTGACGACACGGTCGTTCAGATAATGCATGGAAGGACACCAGGAATTATTTAACCAGCTAATTACACCTCACAGTCTTTCCTGCTGTCCCAATCAGGACAGATTCCTTAAGATTTAAATTAATGTTTGTGATGCTGAAGTCTATGATATTGAATCAATGATGCATAACATGTTTTAAAAAGAGTGACAATATGAGAATTCTGTGGTTTGTTGAAGGTGGATGACAAATTGGTGGGGTACCCTATGTAAGTGGGGTACCCTATATGGGTGGGTGACCCTATGCAGGTGGGGTACGTCATACAGGTGGGGGACGCTAAGCAATAATCCATATCCCGTGTACCATGGGCATGCTATAAGCTGAACAGAAATCTAAATGGAAATTATATTTAACTGATAAATTTTTAAAATACGGGGCAGAGTTATGATCTCAAGCGGGGTCTATAAAAATAATCACTCAAGTGTCTTGTACTGGGGGACATTGGAAAAGGAATAGTTCCGTCGCATTTTGGAGTATGTGTTTTATTATAAACTCCAAAAGCCGATGTCATCCATCAATCCTAATTTGGAATGAAGTCAAGGTTTTCATCAACTTGTAAATCCACAGCTCACTGTCATCGTGGAACTGGGCAGAAGAGGGCTGCTGAGATGTGGGATGTCAGGGTGGAAAAGGAAAGAGGCAGACCCCAAAGGGAAACCTCTTCTCCACTGTCTCTCCACACCCACAGGCTCGCCCACCCTTGGAGGGAAGAGTGAGGCATCCTTCAAAGGCGTCCCTGAAATCCCACTGTGGAACCAACCACCCCAAGACACAGCCAAGAACTCAAGCTCTAAAAACATCCATGTGACTCCCCATCCCGTCCTAAGAGAAGTTTCCTTGCATATGTGATCCTCATCCTCAGCACCTGCTCTTCTCATATGTCCCACCTGGTCTTTGCTGAAGACTAAGAGGGAAAGGAACCTCAAGGGGAAATTCAAAGGGACCTTCTCGTGGACTCCTCTGTGCCCCGTGCTGGCGGACAGACCCGCAGAAATACTGCTGCTAACAATGCCCTTGGGATCACCCAAGGTCATCCATGGAAGTGACCCTCGGGTCATCTGCCTCAACCACTCACCCTAGAGGTGAACGTCCTGGTCCCTGGATGGCTCACTGCCACTTGGTTAGTCAGCAGCAAAGTCAACAGGAGAAAACAGGTTAAAACAACGTGCTGTTCTGACTCATAACGCTGGTCTTTGCTGCTTACCAATCCTAGTACTGTATTTGTGATGGTGGCTGAGTGCGCCAGTCAACAAAACGGGGAAAAGTGTGTCTTGAAAGACAGCAAGACTGTTTTTCCCTTGAAATTCATGCCAATGTCACTCCTCTGCTGTAAGCCTATCTTGGAATCGGTGTGCCTTTAAAATATTCTGTCTCTAACTGAATTACTTGGAATAATCCGCAATGCCATAGTTTCCACCTCTTCTACAAATACAGAGAGAGTAGAAAATGCTCAAAGTGAGTGAAAACAAAAACGTAAGGAAAGGGTAGAGTCGATTCTGCTATAATAGACATATGCATTTCTAATAATTACGGTACTATGCAAAATCACCCCAAAACCATGGCCTTTATTGGAGGAAATGGGATTAGAGGCAGTAAAAAACAAAAACAAAAACAAAAACAAAGAAAAAACAAAACAAATAGGAATCTAATAAAAATGGTAGCATGATTTTACAGAAGCTAAATGGTTAAGAAATGCATACTTTCTACAAAGGGTGTGACACTTGATCTTGAAAAGGAATCAAAGTTTGCTTGTGGAATTGGGCATTGGAAGGCTGGCAGCTCGGGGTTCTTGTGAGGATGTGGAAGGATGGTCGTCCCATTTCAGACAAGACTCTGCCCTTCGCTGCATGTCAGCTCTGGAAATGCATCCAGGGGTGCCCATAACACCCAAGAGAGAAGGTTGACGCCCCAGACCCCATAACGACAGAGCATTTTGTAGAAATCCGAGCTGGCTCTTTAATGAAGCTATGTCTGTAACTGCCCCACATCGAGAGGGCTCAGAATCTCATGATCACGTGTCCCTCCCATGTCCTTGCTGAGCTGTTTCTGCAAAAACAAGGAGAAATGGAATCTGGAGAGGTGTACCATCAGTTTGGTAAATGGAGACTCTTCAATGGCCCACCTGGACTTTTTGGCTGTAATTTTCTCACCTGGTTGTTGATGTGGACTGGGTTCAACCAGTATAGACATGTTTGGTCATCCATTGTGGACAGGATTAACCCAATCATTCATCCAGTGAGGACTTGGGTAGCCTGACTGGTCCCCCAATGTGGGAGAGCTCAACTCAATATGCCATCCAATATGGCGGAGTTGACCCAATTGGTCCTCAACATTCCACTCTGTGTGAGAATGTCACTCAGCAGCAGCAGGTGCACCTTCTGCAGGTCTGCAGGCTGCCCTGACCCTCATGCTCCTCACCCCTTAATCCTTCCACATTCACGATATTCTCAACTCAGGTGCCACAAGAACGCACCCACTCACCCCCACCACGAACATCAATAAAAACAAGCCCTCGTTCTAAAGCATCTCCAAAGTGGACGGGCTTCCTCTTCGTAACACAATGTTTAGATGTTCCAAGGAACACATTTACGGGGAGTTTTTGTCATACGATTTCATGAAAATCCAAATGATGCCATTTTAGATGGCCAAGTAGTGAGCTGGCCAGGGAAAGACAAAAGAGGACCATTGCAAAAATTCCCCCAAGATCACCAACTTGGAAAAGTTCAGGTGACGTTCTGTGGCAAGAGCTGTCTGGAGACTGATTTATGAGGGAAAATATCAGCGTTCCCTGTAAGAACAGAGACTCTTGATCTGAGCGTATGAGGAAGAACGCTCAGGTGCAGGCTCCGAAAGGCTTGGGACGGTTGCAGTTAGGAGGTGCCGTGTTTGCAGGCTGCAGGAGTGCCCCTCTGTGTTCCTAGATGAAAAAGTTAGCATGCATTCATCTCTATGTAATCTTTTAATTCCATGCAAATGTCTGCTGTCCCATAAATTTAAGGCTCAGGTGGCAACCAACATAGAAATATCAGCTTGCTTTGTTTCACTCCAAACTCTGTTCTCCTCCCTCTGGAAGCCCGCAGTTGATACCTGACAGGGGCTACCTGTGTTCACCCCAGAGAGGGGAACTCCCACAGCAAGTGCACCCTGTGGGGAATAGGGCTGTAGAGTGGACACAGAGTTGGGGACACAGCTGTGCCGAGTTCTCCTTCCCTCCTCCCCAACGCACACACACATGCACATACACACTTACAATGCACGCACTCACATACATGCACGTCCACACCCACCCTACACACGCATGTCCACACCCACCCCACACACTCACATACATGCATGTCCACACACTCACACGCATCCACATTCACACTCGTCATGCACATCCACACACTCACACATGCATGCTCTCGTGCTCCCACAGTGCATGTTCACACGCACCCACATACACACACTCACACACATGCTCATATTCACACAGTGCCTCTGACGAGACAGAAACATCTGTAGCAGCTGCGTGCTACTCTTCTCTCTCTTGAGTTTCTAAAATTAAACCCAAAACAGTAAATTATTTTCATCCTGAGATGCACTTTTTGATATAGTTTTTATCGACAATGCCGACGATTCTTCTAATTTATTCTGGGTGGTGGGCGCGAATCTACAACTAGATATGCCAGGCCCTATGCAACAACACATGAACAGGAAGCGACAGTTGCTATTTTAATTTAATTCAAAATGTTTCCAGGCAATTCAACTAATCAAGCCTAAATCGTAGCAGAGCCAAGAGCATGCATTGTTTAAGGAATAAATGTGAAAACAAACCCTCCTATCATCGTAAGGAATCCTAATATTTATAGAGCGTGTTAAAGTTAATTAAGGTTACACTGGAATGACTTTGGGTTTAAATCCATGTAGTTTCATTTCAGCGAAAACAATACCAAAACAACAATCACCAAAAAAATATATACATGGAAAAAGAAAAGTTTGCATGTGCAAATTGCTCATTTCTTGCAGACAATCTAAGAATAACGTGGTTGCTGGAATCTCTTCTGTAGACTGTTCTCCATTCCCACATCTTCAAAGAATGATAAAAATGTTCTTCTGCTAACCCATGCCTGCATTTTTATTATGAACGGAATCACCGGCGTTTTGCAGGGAAATGAATGTCCGACAATCATTTTATTGGCCCGTGGTGGAAAAAAAGATCAGAACGCCTACAAGGAAAGGTTTAATTCAGATTGTTGATCTGTCTTGTACATGCATTTGGTGCACAGGGAAATAATGTGAGAATTGATGGGTCCCCACCGCAGGCTCATTAGGTGGCCGGCGGGCCGGGCCGCGCTCGGCAGAGTCCAGGGCCGTATCCCAGCAGCACGGAGAAAATATTTCATACACCAGAGTTCATTTTCATATGGCTTCATTTTCACTCTACATATTTGTGAGGCACGGAGGAGAAAAAACACACACGCACACACATCTGTATAAAATATCTTTTTAGCCGCGTTTACGGAGGCAGCAGCTAAATGGACTTGACTATCAGCAGAGCCTGATTGTGGCTGGTTTTCTCTCGATTAAAAGGGCATGTTTGAAAATGGCTCTGTGTATTCCACCATTAAAAGAAGGCCAAAGAAAAGAAAAGAAAGAGAGGGCCTTTCTGCACAAAGCACTGCATTGCATCGAGCGGGATTTGTTTTAAAAACTAAATACAGGAGAAAGGTCCTCCTCGTCCCTGTCGGGAATAAAAATGGGGGCATTGGGACATCACCAAGTGGGGTGCTCCCTAAAGATTGCAGAAATCACACGCAAATAGACACAGCTCAGCCCCTGGAAATCCAAGGAGCGTAAATATACTGGAATCTCTCAGGTTACAGAAATGGGGAAGGTCAGGGATCCGCTCTGCTCTTTAAGGAGCCCCCTCCTGCAGGTAGGCCGAATGCGTCTCGTAGAAACACGACTCTATGTTGTTGGAGTCCCTCGTCGTTGTAGGATGCGCCCAGAATATTCACACGGAGGTTTGACCGTCGACTGGAACGCCTGTTACTTTAAATTCCTCACACGTCTACGGTATGAGTCAGGATTCCGCAGAGAAACACAAGCAATGGCATGTATAGACATGAGAGGAGATGTCTGATAGGAATTGGCTCAGGTCACGATGGAGGCCGAGAAGTTCCACCATCTGCCCTCTGCAGGCTGCAGAACCGGGAGAGCCCAGAGGGTAATTCAATCCACGTCCCAAGGCTGGAGGGCAGGACAAGATGGATGTCCCAGCTCAAACAGAGAGAGAGAATTCTCCTTCCTTCCACCTTTTTGTTCTAGTCAGGTCCTCAACTGATTAGATGTGGCCCAACCACCTTAACTGATTAGGTGAGGCCCACCAACCTCAACTGATTAGATGTAGCTCCACCACCTCCGCTGATTAGATGCAGCCCACTTGCCTTAACTGATTAAGTGAAGCCCACTCACCTCAACTGATTAGATGCGGCCCACCTCCTCCAACTGATTAGCTCTGCCCACCCATCTCAACTGATTAGATGAGGCCCACCCACCTCAGCTGATTAGATGTGGCCCACTCACATCTTTCATCTTGGATACAAAGAACTTATCTTCCTTCCTTCACCTGCATAGGGCTTCCCTGTGGACAGGAAAAGCCTCAGAGACAAGACAGGAGCTGGATGGGAACAGGACAGAATGCAATGAACACCCGAGACCCACCCCCAGGTCGGATCCACCTGAGTGTTATTTTTAAAACCTCACGGCTGACAGCTCTTGCTTCCTTTCATGTCCAAAGGATTAGTGCTACTCATTTTTAAATGGAAGAACTGAATCCTGATTTAAATCCACCTCCATTTAAGTTACTGCATAGAGACTTTGATTAAATGAGTTATTCAATAACCAGCCACATATTTGGAATTTTTCACCTGAATCCTGTCAAGTAAATTAATTTATTTCGTGATGAGAAAATCCACTGAACGAGGGATGGAGACGGTGAACCCAGGGTGGCTGAATTCCGTCAGGACCTGACAGAGCCCGTGAGAACCGGCTCATCAAGAAACCAGAAAAATGTAGGAAACCGAGAATCATTATCCAGCAACTGTCTCAAAACTCAAGCAGGACGGAATAATCGTTAATGATTTAGTGTCAAGTCGGGGAGAAGCAGAGAGAAGGGTCTCAGACCTCTGATATGGATCCGCCGTGGTGCTGTGGTTTCATTAACGACTCAAAGAGGTGCAGGGTTTGATACCGGAGACAGAGGATATGAAAGTGAGAGAGATCTTAAGCTCCTTGAAAAAGGTATTAACATACAATGCAGCTTGGGGAGAAACAGGGCAGAAGGCAGGGAAATGAAATGCAGGAGGGACAAAGGTGGTCACCGGAGGGCTGACCCCCTGGGCAGGGGGATGACTTTGTGAGCCAAGAGAAAACCACGCCACCTGCAAGGCATTTGGGCTCTACAAGGTCAACCAAGTGAGGACCCCCAAGCAGAGGGCAGCAGGGAAGCCCAGGATCACATTGACAAATGAAGACCTCTATACTTACAGTTTCCCCACAGAGAAAGCAGAGACAGCCAAGGATGAAGCACTTCCTGGCATAAGTGAAGACGCACCATGATGCTTGCCATTCTGTCTTGAAGATGTCCCTCTTCCTTCCCACTCGCCATTCACGCGAGGCCACCTGTCTGCACCCCAGCCTCACCTCTCGGGAAAGCTGAGAGGGAGAAGACAGGTTGTTGGTGCAGCCTACAGAGGGACCTCCTGGCTGGAGAAGCCAACAGCTGCCGCCATCTTCCTCTAGGGTCTGCGGAGGAATCTAAGCTACAGAATCCTCGTTGTGGGTGAAGAAGTTCTTAGCTGCATTTAAAGAAAGACGGCAACTAGTTTTTGGATGCTCGACTGGTTTCGCTAGCTTCATTTTAAATACATGCTGTGAAATTCCAAATATTGCCTTGTGATGGGGATTTCGTAAGGGACACCCACAGGGACTTCCCTGCTAACAAGTGGTTATGTGGCAGAAGTCCATTGAGAAGTAATTTCTATGCAACCTTGGACTTTTTTATTATGAAAAAATCAGGGTACAGATTACACCCCAATGACATGATATCATCACGATTTGGTTACTTTTTCTCTTCGAGTTGCCCAAGTTAGAATATGGTCCAATGATTGTCTTTTTCCCACAGGGCCTGTGTGGATGTCCCTCTGTGCCCCAAGTCTCTCTTTACATCACCTATTTGGCCTGCATGCCTCCATATCAGAATGCCTGTGTCCCCCCGGGGGATGTTGAGTTCTTCATGAGGAAGAGGAAGATATTTTCTTCATCTCTCAGTGAGCAAGGCTGGCTGGATGGATCGATGGGAGAAAGGGTGGGTGAATGGAAGGGTGGGTGGATGGGTGGATGGACACATGAAGATATGTATGGATGGCTGGATGGGAGAATGGATAGGTGGGTGGATGGATGGATGGATGGACAGCTTAGCAGATGGATGGATAGGTGGGTAAATGAATGGATAGGTAGATGGATGGATAGATGAGCAGATGGATGGAAGGGTGGGTGGGTGAATGGATAGGTGAATGGATGGAGAGATTGATGGATGGATGGATGGATGGATGGATGGATGGATGGATGGATGGATGGATGGATAGATGGATGGATGAGTGAGTGAATAGGTGAGTGGGTAGATGGATGAGTGGCTGGCTGGCTGGATGGATGGGTGGATGGCTGGATGGACAGATGATGGATGACTGGATGGGTGGATGGATGGATGGAGGGATAGATCGATGGATGGATGGAAGGATGGATGGGTGGATGGATGGATGAATGAATATGTGGGTGGGTGGATAGATAGATAGATAGGTGGGTGGGAGGATGGATGGATATATGATAGATGGTTGGGTAGGTGGATGGATGATGGATGGGTGGATGGATGGCTGTGTGGGTGAACATATGGATGGACAAACAGATCAATGAACAGACGGATGGGTGGATGGATGGACAGATGGATGGATGAGTGGAGGGGTGGATAGATGGATGGTGAATAAATAGATGGGTGGGTGGGTGGATGGGTGGGTGGATGGATGGATGGATGGGTGGATGGATGGATGGGTAGGTGGATGGATGAATGGATTGGTGCATGGATGGATGGATGAGTGGATGGATGGATGAAAAGGTAATGGATGGCTGGTGGGTGGATGGGTGATGGATGAGTGGCTGGTTGGGTGGATAGATGGATGAATAGACGAATGGACAGATGGGTGGATGGTTGGATAGGCAGATGGTTGCATAAACGGAGGGATGGATGACAATACGTGTTTGCTGAATTGAACAGAACTCTTCAGCATGGTTCCAGAGTGTGGGGTAATATCGATGGGTCCTTGAGAGGCTTGGGAAGAGCAGGAAGGCAGAGGACCCCAGGACAGGAGAGATTAGACATACAGAGGGATGATGTCAAGATAAATCTCTCCCTCCCCCAACTGGGAGGCCACCTGAGGGCTCTGGGCCAGCATCCTTGGGAAACCAGGTGGCTCTCCTGGAAGACCTGCACAGATTGCACCCAGACTCCCCTGTCTGAGGGTGTTAAGAACACGTCTGTCTCTGGACACAGCCCTCTGCCGGCCGCGGGGAACCACCCGCTAACCATTTACACTTTCGTAAACCTTAAACTCACTGAAAAAGTTGCATTTAAATGGTCACACAAAACACAATGTAATTTAGGCTAATTCGTGTGCACTCTCTGGGTTCATAAACCAGCTTGTAGGAGCACCACACTGAGCCACGGACGACAGATCGAATTAACCCTAATTGGACTGTATTCAATTTGGCTTTTCCAAGCCCTGACGCTCTGCGCATTGAAGTTCAAAAGTGAGAGAAAAAGGGTAAAGACAGGAATTGATTTTAGTTCTCCCTCGTGCTCCATTTTTGAGGGGTTTCTAATTTCCTCTTAATTTGTGACGGACAGATATAATTGTCATAATTTAAAATGTTTTCCCGGACCAATTTTCCTCTTTCTTCATGCCACAGTAACTTTACATCACGTGGGGGTAACTCTCAGCATATGGATCAATCAACTCTTTGGGGAGATTTCAAAGATTTCCTGGAGCACTAATTTTCCAGAAGAAATTTAATCCCAAAGACCCTTTAATGTCTGCTTCTAGGAACGATCTTCCCGGTGGTATTTATCACCCCTTGCTGGAAACCAGCAGATATTTCTGCGAGCTTTTCTGGGAGGACGAAGGACGATTTTATTCATAACGTAGAATTAAATTCTGCCAAACGTTCCGTTACCGGTGATTCTTTTTTTCACGTTCTTAAGTTTCTGAAAACTTGCAGAATTATTACATTTTCAAAAGTAGTTTTGGAGTTTTAATATATCTAATAACATCAGATCGATAGTGTCAATGCCATACAGCGTATTAGAGAAAGGAGAAATACCCACATCGTCAGAGTAAGTAGATTTACTAGTGTGTCGGCCCCCAGAGCTTGTCTATAATCGGCCAGAAGGCTTTCAGGCAGAGAAAATTAATGTGCTTGGTTTTAATGCCTGCGACTTTCTTCGACGTGGTATAATACAAAAAAAAAATATTAACTATTTAAAGCAACGAGTTTGGGAAGTGTGTAAAAACGCCCATACACGCAAAACTTCATGCAACCGTTTTTTAATAAAGGGATATTCTGTTTTATGTGAATTATGTCTTGTCTCAGCTTTATTGTGAGCAGATGGTTCTCATTTAGAATATTATATGCAAATATGCGGATTGCTCTTTCCATAAGAAATATGCGTGATAGAGGAATGAAGTTTCAGTTTTCTTTTTTCTGAAGAGGGATCCAAGTTCTAATTTTACAAAGATTTGTATAACCTGGAATTGCCATGTATAATTTCTGGGGCAATTAAAATGCTAGGCAGGGGTGCCTCGTTCTCAAAAAGGAGTTTAGAATGAACCTAGGGCTATAGGATTGGTTCTCAGGATTCACCTCCTCATGCATTTGGGGGACAAATTTAAGTTGTCTTGAATGGAGTTCTTCGTCTTCATCTCTCACCTCTTTTTCTTTCCAGCGTATCCATAAAGACTCACCATGCCCATACGTGTGTGGGCGGGAATCCTGGGATCTCTCCGAGCTGGTTTCCCCTTCCTACACCCCTCATCACACCATCAGCTCAATCCTCTCCATCTGCCCCCACCTGGCACACCCCAGGCTCGGCCTCCATCACCCCCTCCGGGGGGCTGAGCAACCCTCTGCATCCCCCCTCCTCGCCCTTGGTCCTTGCTGAGCATCTCTCCACTCTCGGACCAACATTATTGTCCTAAATACAAACGGGAATGTGTAAATGCTTCTGGGCTCAGCCCTTTAATGGATTCCCACTTGACTTAGCCAACACGGCATGGCGCTCTTGAATCTAACTCTTACCCTCCAGGGCTCAATGCGTTTAAACGTTTACTCCATGCAAGGAATTCTCTCTCCTCGTCTAATTAGCAGATTCCCTGAGAAAAAATACCAAGGCAGGTGGGTAGCTGAGAATATTCTCAAATCATTCTGGATCAGGTCTACTGCAAAATCTTGTTCTTGATGGCAGCTGAGCAGTCTCATTATGCACCTGTTTTTAAAAACTTAATGCTGTTCATTGCATCCTCATGTATGTTAAGTGCAGCCTAAATTCCTTACAGTGACCACAGGGCATATGTTTCCTGGCACCGGCCATCCTCATCCACATCCCTCCATCACGGGCATCCATGGGCATCAGGACCGAATCCTTCTCCGATTCCTTCAATGTTCTGAGCATCCTCCCATCTCAAGGTCTTAGCACACACTGTTCCATTGCCTGGAACACACTCCTTCCCGTTCCTCACACGCTAGCTCCTTCCCACCTTTCCTGGTTCATTTCCATCATGGAACAATCATTACTCAGTATGTACTATTTTATTCGCGTCTTTTTTTTTTTTGTCCATTTCTCCCCAAGCGTGTGATTCTATTCATAAAGTGCACATGTCCCATATCTACTTCTCCATCATCTGTTGCCAGTCTGGAGGAGAGTCTTGCACTTAACAGATGTTCAATGTATTTTGGGTTAATAGACAAGTGATGTGCATTGGCATGTTTTCCCATGTCTTCCTCTTTCTAAATAGGCAACGTGCCCTAAATTATTTTTTCCACTATTTTTGAAAGGATTCTTTCTATACCTCAGTCCTAGAGACTTTGGACCCAATAATAAGTAAAGAGCATAGGACTTAAATGTAAATGTCCCGCCCCCATCACAAATACACAGAAATGTGACAAAATATAATCAGTGAATTTTAAACTGTGGCTTAAAAGGAGGGACGTTCTGACACCTGCTAAAACATAGATGAACCTTGAGGACATGATGCTGAGTGACATAAGCTGGTCACAAAAAGACAAATACCGTGTGATCCCACTCATATGAGGTCCCTAGAGTAGTCAGATTCATAGAGACAGAAAGTAGATGGTGGTACCAGGGGCTGGAGGAGGGGATGGGGGGTTAGTGTTTAATGAGGACAGAGTTTCAGTTTGGGAAGATGAGAAAGTTCTGGAGACGGATGGTGGGGATGGTTGCCCAACAATGTGAATATACTTAATGCCACTGAACCACGCACTTAAAAATGGTTAAGATGGTAAATTTTATGTTATGTACATTTTACCACAATTTTAAAAAATGTGTAGTGAAGTTAAAAGTCGAAGAGATTCCCTTGTACTGGAAACAAAGAAGGAATTTGAAATTGGACCAGAGGTGACTGGAAAAGTCTGGAACTTTGCAGATCATGAGAACAGAATCAAATACTGGTCTTGGGGATGAGGGGCGTTATACTCCCATGTGGGTACAGAAGACAAGCGTCTTTAAAATATTCACTGCTTTAGTGATAAATTATCCTTCCTCCCAGATAAATAAATGCATAGGGGAATTCTTACCCAGGTGCATACGGAAATGTGTCAAAAAATATCTTTTTGGCCTTTTTAGCACCAGCCAAAATAAATGAATCATAGAATGAATAAAACGAAATGACACCAACAGAAGGATATAAAAAGTATGTTATATTTACATAATGCAGCACTTTATAGCAGTTAAAATAAGTGAAGTGAATTTACACGTGCCAGCAAGGACAAAGCTAGGAAAAACAGGAGTGTGGAAAGCTTGTTGCCCAAGGCATTTATACACCCAACTGATACAACATGTATTCGTGTGGCACGTTTGTTATAATCGATGAGCCAATATTGATACATTATTATTATTAACCAACATCCATAGTTGACATTAGAGTTCACTCTTGGTGTACATTCTATGGGTTTGGGCAAATGTATAATGACGTGCATCCACCATAATAACATCATACAGAGTAGTTTCACTGCCCTAAAATTTCTCCATGCTCCATCCACTCATCCCTTCCTCCCCCAACCCCTCACAACCATGGATCTTTTTCCCGTCTCCATAGTTTTGCCTTTTCCAGAATGTCATAGAGATGGAATCCTGCAGGATGAACCCTCTTCAGACTGGCTTCTTTCTCATTCACGTGAATTTTTTAACCCTTCCAAAGCAATACTCTGTGTTACGAGCCATCAATCAGCATGAAAACTGTAAAAGTGGAGGTCTACCCCAACGTAGGAGAGAGGTCACATCTGGGAAGGAGGGAGGTTCCTGGACAGACATCAGCTCTGTGTCTGTCCCTTAAGAGAGACACAGATCTGATTCCATCCAACAACAGAAACCCAGATATTTGACCTTGCCCTAGTGGTACTCCTTCATTGTGAAGGACAAAATGGTGGATGGATTGGGACTGAGGGTTTTCTCTGAGGAGCATCATGGCCTTGGAGAAATTGTGAAGTGGATGGATGATACCCAGCCTCGACTCTCGTTTCTACGATGACAAGACTTCAGCTAAATTCCTACATGACCTTGAGAGCTGGGCTGTGAATCGAGCGATGAGCTGGGATTGGTGGAAGACCATGAACTACTCTCCTTACTAGGACTTGTGTCATTCTGAGTCTGAGATAACCGCTTGGTCTACCTTGAGATTTGGAGATTGAGAAACATCCATTCTTGTGATCCTTGAAGGACAAAGAAATCTGGATTTCTAATGGGGAGAAGGAAGATCCAACGGACCTGTTTCCTCCTTCCCTGTTGGACAGAGCTCCATCCTGGTCCCTGGACAGACACATGGAGGCTGGAGATGCATAATATAGATTGGAGATAAGGAGAAACCCAACAGCATCCTTACTCCTCCCCTTTGGTGAGCTGTTCCTGTCGCTGTAACCGTCCCACGCAGATGAGCTTCGCGACCGTATTTCATAAATTCCTTATTTGCAATTACATCCATCTTTTCATGCAACTTTGTTGAGAGAAATCTACGCTGCTAGTTTCAATTCCTCCTCTAATCTCTTATGTTGGGGATGCTGTCTCATAAACGTCTCTATCCTAGTCTAATATAAAAGTTTGGGGAAATCATTTACACATCGTCTCAAGCGTACAAGCTCTGAATCTCTATTTTACAAGCATATTGAGCAGCACATCATACAGCAGAGATTTTAAAACCCAAGTTTTCAGATAAAACGTTCTCAAGCACAGACTACCGTTTGGCCTGAAGTATTTTAAGGGCGTCTCTTCTTCTAATGCCTTTGTCCCTCTAATTATTAAGAATTCTCCTTTTAAAACGTCTCCTACACATCTTTGTTTCAACTCCTGAATCCTCACGAGTCCTCCTGAGCATGCTACTGCCAAAAAGAGCCATGATTGTTGACTGACTCCCATTCCCATCATGTCCGCCAAAATCATAAAAACCTTCCTTTAAATCACACCGCTGTTTGGTTTTTCCACCTGCACTGGTTTTTGCCTCCTGGTTCAGGTTTCTCTCTAGTTTATGCCCTTGTGGTGGGCATAGTTTTAAGTCCTTGATGGTCTTTTCTTTTCATCCTCAACTTGGTATCTGCAGATGTGAATGCATCTGGTAGGATCTGCCTGGAATCCTTGGCTTCTGGGTCCCCCCCATCGCAGCCCCTCACACCAGTCCATTGGTTTGATGCCTTCTCTTGGGTGACAGTCCAATGAAGTACATCCCTTGGTACCAAAACCTGGAGTTTCCCATCTTTCTTGCTCTGCAGAGTGGCGCCACTCTCTATGCGGGCATATAAGACTCTCAGGTCCTTCCGGAATCCTCCTTTTGCCCAATTACTCGAATCATGAACGCATGTTCAGTCTCCACGTCTCAGCTTCCTCATGTGACTTCCTGGACCAGCCTTCTCCAAGGTCTCCCTCCAGCCTGCCCCGTCTCTCTATGCCCAAGGGTCATCAGTGTAGACTCTGTAGGGTGTAGACACTCCATTGCAGGGGTTATCCCGCAAGCACATAACCTCGGACACCGGCTTTCACCCTGCACCCTGTGCAGTGTGGACTTCTGAGACGGCCCTCGGAGCACAGAGCCCTCACCAGCCGTCGGAACAGCTCCGGACCCCTTCCCCTCCCCCGGGCCCCTCGGGCTCACAAAGAAGGGCTCTATTTTGTTTCTAAATTGCCCCACAGGTTCAAGAATGTCTCACAAATCCCGAGTCTGAATAGAAAACCAGTTAGGGGAGCGGTAATTGAGAAGTTACGGAGGAGGGTCTAATTGCACTCAGATGTTTCGCGTTTATGAAAATCTTGCCGCAGAGCACATGTAATCATTTTATGACGTCGGGGGCACTTCTCCTTAATTGTCATAAAAATAGCTATCGTGGCACGGAAAACGCCTAATGAAGGAAGAATGTTTGCTGGGGTGTGCTCTTCCTTAACTGTGCTTCTGAGAGCCCGGCCGCTCGGACCATGTTTGCAAGCAGCGTCCTCTCGATGGGGTGAAGCGCATTTGGAGAAATGAGCTGGCGTGTGTCAGCTTTGGGGCGTCGGCCCCGACACGACGGCCAGCAAGATGAGACAGTTTGCAAAGCTGAGTTGAGATGGGCGGAAACGTTGAGCCTCGTCTTTATCTACCCGAATCTGAAAGCAAAGTGGGTCGTCTCAGGCTGCTTTAACAAAATCCCACAGATGGGGAGTCTTAAACAACAGACATTTATTTCTCACGGTCCTGGAGGCTGGACGTCCGAGACCAAGGTGCTGGCAGATGTGGTCCTGGCGACACCTCTGTTCCTGGCTTGCAGACGGCCCCTCTTCTGTGCACCGGTGCCAAGAGAGATCTCTCTCTCCTTTTTCTTATAAGGCTGACAATCCTATTGCATTAGGACCCCATCTTACGACCTCGTTAAACCTTAATTACCTCTCAAACACCTTATCTCCAAATTAACTCATCTTGGAGTTAGGGCTTCCATGTATGAATCTAGAGGGGACACAACGCAGTCCATCGCACTATATAAGAGCACACAGAACATCTTTGGACAACATAACGAAGCCCTAAGTCTTGGGGTCGGACCCCATGTGAAAATAAGGATACACAAATCCCTCTGGACACCATCTCTCCTCCTATAGATCCAGTCTGGGGCTCTTGGACGTAACCTGTATAACAGCTATTGCCACCCAAACTCTGTGTAACAAATCACCCCAAAACTCAGAGCTGATTTTTTCTCTTAGATCTGTGGGTCGGCTGCAGTGTGGTCAGGCCAGGTTGGACCACAGACCATGAGCTCCAGAGTCCACAGCGAGGGGAGTACGTTGGCTTAGGTCCATGTTGTGTGTCTCTCGCGCACCCTGTACCAGTGTGAACCTGCTCTTCACATCTCCTCGTGAGGTCCAGGAGGAAGGGGAGGTAACTCCCCTGGGGCTGGTTCTTCTCATAGCAATGCAGACACACAAGAGGGCGAGCCCAACACATTTCAAGCTTCTGTTTGCATTATGTCTGCTGATATCCATGGGTCAAAACAAATCGCACTGCCAAGTGAATGACCTCATGGCCAGGCTGCATATGGATATCAATATAATGGGTTCATTGGTGATGCCCCAAAAGTAGTGTGTTCCTGTTTGAACCACTGGAACTTGGCAACGGGACCTTATTTGGAAATAGGGTCTTTGCTGACGTGATTGAGTGAAGGAAGGAGATGAGGTCGTCCTGGAGGAGGGTGGCCCTAAATCCAGTGACAGTGTCCTCATCAGAGACAGAAGAGGAGACACAGACACAGAGGAGAAGCCACGTGGAGACGGAGGCTGAGATGGAGGGAGGCGGCCACCAGCCCAGGGACGCCTGGAGCCCCAGAAGCTGGAAGAGGCAGGAAGGACCCTCCCCTGGAGGCTCCAGAGGGAGCGCGGCCCTGCGACCCCTTCATCTCAGACGTCTGGTCTCCAGGACTGGAGGAGGGTGCATTCCTGTGGTTTTAAGCCACTTAGTTTGCAGTCATTTCTTACAGCTCCCAGGAAACATACAATCTCCAGCATGGGAGATTGAAGAATTTGGGCCAAAAAGGTAAACTATGCCATGAGCAGCAATATTATTCATTATTTTTGCAACATGAATGACTTTAGGCGGTTATTTTAACAGAGGCCGTCATGGTGGCCATGAAGACAGGGTCACAGGTCACGTCCACAGCGATGACCCTCATTCGCCTCAACTCACCGCTGGGACCATCTCCATCCTTAGCTGTTGTGCCTGACTTTAGTTCAGTAAAAGTCGTCTTCATCTTACGACCTCCGGAAAAATCTTCCCTTGGCAACAAAGAGCCCAGTGCGTGCGGCACCAAGGCACAATGTAGCCGTCTGGGGTTATTTTCTGTGAATTCGTCCTGTGTATAAAATAGATACATTTTGATTACACTCTTATTACTTTCCATCTAGTATATTTTCTATTTTCCATTTTATGGCTTGTCACACAAGTGCAATAACCACGCGCGCTCTGTGGCACGCTCCTGGTAAACGGCTCTGGAGGCTGATTAAATGCCTCGGCTGAGTCCCACTATTTAATCAACCCACAGTCATTTATTACATTGTATCTTTCAGCCCCTAAGAGCTGATCTTAAATGCATTGATTAACTGCTAAGCCGTAAGTGCTCATCAATGCTCCCAACGCACGGTTTACATATTTCAGAAAATAGCTCTGCTTGGCTACCCTGGAAAAATCCTCCGTGCGGAAAGAGGGGCCCAGAAAGCTATGTGAAACTAAGCCGGCATCCTCCTGATCGGCAAAGCGCATGTTGCTTTCTACGGAGCCATAAATATTAAGAATCTGGAGGTGAATGAGAAAAATGACAGCTGAGCTGAATACAAGATTGATGACAACAGGAGATGGGACATCTAGGAGCCTTTTAGCAACCTGAACCCTCAAATCCTAGGGGCTGTTAGACACCACTCGAGATGGGAAATCTTTCAGGCCAGATCGGGGGAAATGTTCAGGGAATTTGTGGCAAACCCTGAATCTCATCCATGAGGTTTGGGTTTGTGAGGAAATACACTTAACTGAGTGGTGCTCGATGTCACACCAACCAAGTCCTCTTTGCCTATTGAGTGGGGCTTTTGCATTGCATGGAAAGTCAACATGAGGGATGTGGGATTACTCTCTGGGCATCCGAGAGGCTCAGCACAACTCAACATGGTGATGTTCCACCTGAAACACGGATGTACAACTAGGGCTTTCCAAGACATCCACTCTTTCATTGGTTGCTCTTCACAATTGTAACGCAACCCTCGGTTGTGTCTCCTAAGATGCTGAACCATGTGTGAACACTATTGAGTTGGAGCTCATGGTTTGCCAAAGACAGAATATGGATATTTCAAAGGAGCCATTGTTGCCCAAAGAAACCGAGGCAGACACATGAACCGGGGTCTCTTTACCAGCTCACGTGACTCCCACTGCAATGTTAGAATTTACATCCAGATCACCACGGGGCACCATCAATGGGTGATGGGGGCCAAGATGTGGGTTCCCTCTGCCCTTGAGCCAGAGTCCTCAGTGAGCTCCCTTCTCTGAGACAGTGTTCAGTGCAAGCAGAATCAGGTCTCTGGGTGCAGCCACAGGGAAAATGAGGACGAGTATTATGTGCTCTAAACTCTGTAGGCTGAAATGTTCTGGAAAAGATTCACAGTACATGACTACTAGCATGTGAAAAATAATTTAAATCTAGATAGATAGATAATAGATGATAAATGATGATAGATGATAGACAGATATGATGGATGATAGATGATAGATGAAATAGATAGTGAGATGATAAATATGATGGATAGATAGATAAGATAGATATTACATAGATTAGATGTAGATAGATAGATAGACAAACAGAGAGATAGATGATAGATAGATGAATGATAGATAGATAGATAGATAGATAGATAGATAGATAGATAGATAGATGATAGATAGGTAGATAGATAGTCACAGATCTAGATAGATTAGATACAGATAGATGATCAATAGATGATGATAGATACATACATACATAGGTAGATAGATACATAGATAGGTAGATAGATAGCTAGATAGCTAAAGACATAGACAGAGAGATTGATGGTTAGATAGATAGACAGATGACAGATAAATGGATAAATATTTTCTGCAAGTAGAGAGAAGGCACCATTGCCTTTTGAAAAACAATCAGACCCTCTGTCATTTTAGGGCTGCATTTAGGGCTGCAGGGAGCAGCAGAGAATTACCTGCTTCTCGAGAAACAGCTCTTGGCGTGCTCCTGGGCACTGGGCAGGCTGGAGCTCCTGCTACATCACATCAAGCAATTAGAGACCAGCCGGAATCCTGGAGAGCCTCACCCAGGTGGCGTTAACCTTCTCTGTGAAGCACTGGGGCCCGGCGAAGGCTGGACGGGAGTGGGTGCCGAGTGGGTCACTCTATAACTCCCCTTCAGGGTCAAGCCCCTCGTCTTCCCCGTTGCTGGACATATTGGCAGCTAGCCGCTATTTCAGAGTCTTCCTCCGGGGAAACCCAACCCAGTCCCTCCACAGATGTTCCAGATGGGTGCCCGGCCCTTGAGCGGCCATGATTTAGGGATCTGTTCTCCCCTCTTGAAAGGTAAACTGAGTCAAAGAGCCCCATTAACTTCCCAAGAGAGGGCAGACTCTTCTTTCCTCAGAAGTGAGAGGCACAAATGTTTTATTTGAAGAGCGTATCTCCCCCTGCACACACACTCTAATTTCTACAACCAATCCTATCCTTAGGGTCAAGTTCAGTGGTGCTGGTAGACCTACAAGTCAATTGCAGCCAGATGGAGGTTTCTCAGGCAAAATTTAATTAATGCAAACCTCACCCTGGAAACATGCGTCTTGACACTGGGACACTGTTCAAAAATAAAATTCAAACTCGAACTCACAAAATGCTAATCGGTTCTGCACCCTCCCCCCAAAATGTTCACACCAGTCCTTGGAGACCCTGCGTTGACTGCTTTTCTTATGGTTCTAAATTCATTCCACCGTAATCTTTTATTCAAACCACGTTGCAATGGTCCTCTTTTTGCATTTGTGCCCCCCTCCCTCGCTTTGCACCATGTGAACTGTTCATACATCCACTTGAGGTCAAATGCTTGTGCCAAACTTTGTGAACACATGCTCATACGTGAAAAAAGACTCTCTGAAACAATATCACAAAGAAAGAAAAAGGCAGTGGAATGCTATGAAGGGTCACTCTTTTCTCCCCAGGTAAACCGTGGACAACCCCGTTAAGACCATTGGGATGAAGGAAGCCCTAAAAGTGTGTTGGAGGATTGTTGAGACTGAATGGCAGAGAGAAAATAACCAGATACCTTATGAGTCCTTACTAACGGGTCAATAAGAAATAAACGAGATGATGAACAGAAAACCAGCAGGAAACACAAGGAAAAGCCAAGGACAGCCTCAACTTGGTCAACTTAATACTTTGTGAATTTGGGTTTCGTTGGGTCAAATGAGTTGGGAGATGTGAGGAGGGGAGTCAGGCCGAAAGGAACCCAGCTAATTTAGCAAGATGACCAGTCTGTCCAGCCATCCAGCATGTGGATCAAAAGCTGTTTGATTTCATGAAGACTTTCCAGCTGGTCTCCATGGTCTTGTGTAGACATGGGGTCCCATATTGGGAATCTCAGTTTGAGAAGAGAGACTGCAGGTGGTGAATGGTGACCACAGAGAAAGACCTCATCATAGAAGCATACAAAAGAGAAATAAGACAGCCCTCTGGTAAGGTCTGAAGTCAAGTCACATTGGGTCAGAGTACAGATTGATGGCAATGTCCCCTTGGGTAGTGAGGACAACCTCCAACCCTCATGACTTCAGAGTAAACTAATGAATGGTTTTGACTCAGTTGGAGAAGGAATGTTCAAGCTCAAAGTGTGGTTAGAAGGGCTGATGGAGGTGGAAGGTCTCAGAGGCAAAGCGTGGAGCCCCCGTTCAACCATTGTCCACAGCAGAGTATGCCCTGGCGATCAAAGTAGTGGGCAGTGGTCCATGCGACAGAGACATGGTCACTCTGGAAGGCTGCTGCCTCCATGCACCACGTCCCATCACCACCTCTTTTGGGGCCACACCAAGTCATCTTCCCATGCAGCTGGCCCATGGGGAACATGCCCCAAAGCCGCCATGAATGTTCTATTTGTCTGGGAGATAGAATCCTCCTAACACATGAGTCAACGTAGACTCTCGTTCTGCCTTTGGCTCCTTGAAAGCTTTCTTGGGACCTTCAAGTCTGAACTACGTGGAGATACTAAGTAGACTGAGCTTCCTGACGTGAGATTGAGTTGGCCCCACATGGTGAACCCACATGTATGAGGTGGCAGCTGGATGGCTGCACTCGTCTGTTTTGGGGCTTTCAGATGACCACTGATTCTTCCACATGGTGTTTAACCTACAAAAATAAATAATGCTCGACATTGAGGGGCAGCTCATCCAACCCCGTTTTTAATTCTTAGTTTACAAATGAGCTGACTGGGGCTGAGACCACTGTTTCTGGCACCAGCACCGTGGTCTTGAAAAAGTCAGGAAGCCTCTCTGAGGTTTGGTTTCCTCCTCTACATAAAGGGAAGACTAATGGGACAGAAGAAGTAGGCTATCATTTTTTTTAAAAAAAGGAAAATAACGAGTGTTGGGGAGGATGTAGAAAATTGGAACCCTTGCGTGTTTCTGATGGAAATGTAAAATGGTGCATCCACAGTGGAAAACCATCTGATGGCTCCCCCAAAAAGTTAAACATGGAATTACCATATGACCCAGCAATTCCACTCCTAGGTATAGACTCAAAAGAATTGAAAACTGGTGTTCAAACCAATACACGTAACATATATATTCATAGCAGCATGATTCACAACAACCAAAAGGTGGAAACAGCCCAAGTGTCCGTCAATGGATGAATGGATAAGTAAACGTGGTCCACACAGTGGAATATTAGTCAGCCATGAACAGGAGGGAGCACTGACACAGCTGCAATGTGGACGGACCTTGAACACACAATGCTCAGGGAGAGACACCAGTCACACAAGGACAGCTATTGCGTGATTCTGTTTATATCAAATGCCCAGAATAAGAAAACACATGGAGATAGGAAGCAGATTGGTAGTTTCCGGGGGCTGGGAGGAGAAGGGGAGGAGGGAATGACTGTTTAATGGCTGTAGGGATCTTCCCTGTGGGGTGAAGAAATGCTCTGGAACTTGATAAGATGGTAGTTGTACAACATTATGAATATGCTAAATACCGCTGAAGTGCACACTTGAAAGTGGTGAATTTTTGTTATAGGAACTTCATTAAAAAGTGGGGGAAAAGCTAGATAATCAGTGTAGGGCCTCTCCGGGCACCAAACACACCGAGAGCTCCTTCTGGTATCGGGCTGGATGGGGGGCGAGGTGATGATGACGCTGATGCTGGTTCAAGGTCAAATGTGTGAGCCACACTGGACTCAACCAGCTCTGACTTCCGACATACTCCATTGGAGCTCACGGAGGACGCCTGGTTTTTAAGTAGCAGAAAAGCAAATTGAGTCCCTCACTTTTCCACACTGTCTTTTAGGAAGTGAGCTTTCGAGACCACTTAATTTACTGCCTCATGGTGAGGATCTGGCAAACGGGGGTCTTCATCCCTTTATGGTGACATATCTTTGGAATAAGATTTAGGTAAAACTGGTGCATCATCTTTCGCCAATGTCTGGATCCAGAGGGAAAGTGCAAAATGACGAAGGCTGAAAGTTGTTGGCAACTCCAAGATCCAGAAATTGAAGAATAAATATATTACTCACACCATCTTGGGCAGGGTCAGCTTCAGGGATGCTCGATCTATGCAATTTACGGCGAGGTTCATCGTCAGAAGGGCTCCACGCTGGGTTTAACGTTCTGCCATCAAGTCTGTTGACTTGAAATTCCTCACAGTGTTTTGAACAATGGCCTCGTCTTTCCATTTTGCAGTGGGCTCCGTTCCAGATCTTGGCTGTGATTTTTTTTTTTTTTTTTGAGAAACAAAAAGCCAGTGCAATTGTGTCCTATTTCCTGTCCCTAAAAATAACTGAGATGTGAATCTTGATGAGTTATCTGTGCTGAACTTGTCCCTGTCACTGAGGAGAGCAGTTTATGCACAAAATGAAGTGTCTCCACTAGTTAGATTTTTGGTTCATCATGAGGTCGTATTGAATTTTGAACTGAAATCAGAAATCTTTATTGCTCCTTTTGATGCTAAGATAACTCGAAATATTGAATCAAATTAACTTCCTGGGGGCACAACTAGCTGGAAGCTTTGAAAGATCCAGCAAATAAGATTCCCTCTTTAGATACAAATTTAATCTACGGTTGCACATCATTTTAAAGCCATTTAATTCGAAAAACTGAAATGTGCAAATCCTGGATGGCTTGGGTTTAAAAATATTGGATTGTTTGCAGAGTGGAGTGTTTACCCTGACCCACCAACTCTTGTTTCCAGTAATTTGCAAACTGAAATAATCGTGCTTTTTACACCTCCGTAATTGCTGCCCGGGTCCTAGAAATACCTTCAGAATAAGATGAAAACCCTCCAGAATAAGGTATACCGAATCAGAGGGAAAATTTACTCAGAAAACCAAGGTTAAGATGGAGAAGAAAACCATGAAAGTTTGGAACTGAAACATCTGAACAGGTTCGCCTGCAAAAACATCCAAAAACTCAGACGCTTCTCTAAACTTATCCAGACTTTGCAAAATCAAACCCTCTATGTTTTTGTTTTGTTTTGTTTTGTTTTTAACACGTAGGGTTTCATTTTCTCTCTACTGCTTTATTTCCACAGTGTAAACCCTGTAAGTCCTTACACGACTAATGGTCATCATTGGGTTTCACTGCTGAGAACCAACACACACACAGCACAGACGTTTCTGTGGTCACAGAGGAGACAGAATTATAACGATCTATTCAGATTTCATTTGGGATCCGGTGGGAGGTGAGGAAGTAACGCAAAGAGGGCCAGAAACACCGATTTTATAAGACTGATGAGTCAATAGCCCTGTCTGAAAGAGACATATAAGTGTGTTACTTAATGTCCTAAACTTACCTCTGAAACAATTAGAACATTAACTGAAAAAGCAAATTGGAAGGTGAGCAGGGAAGGTGATAGAAGGTAAAGAAGGGTGTTGAATTTTGCAGCTCGTAGCTAAGAATCGAGTCCTATTTAAAGTTGAAACATCAGAACTGCTGGAAAGTTGAAGTAGGGAGAGACCTCGAAGATTTGAGCTTCACTCTTTATCATTTGGGAGAGTCGGAATATTGATGCCTATTACACGAAAATTGCTGAGAATTGGACACGCAATATGTTTTATTATTTTGAGGCCAATTCATGTAACATTAAATTCATCACTTTAAAGTATAAAATCCAGTGGCTTTTAGCACATTCACAGTGTTGTGTAACCATCACTACTGTCTATTTCCAGCACATTCTCATCCCCACAAAAAGGAGACCCCACACCCATGAGCAGCCACTCCCCATCTCCATCCCCCAGCCTCTGGCCACTAATCCACTTTCTGCCTGTATGGATTTGCCTGATCTGGACATTTTGTATTAATGGAACCACATACTCTGTGGTCTTTTGTGTCTGGCTTCTCTCACTGAGCATCATGTGTTCAAGGTCCATCCACCTTGTAGCTGTCAGGGCTTCACTGCTGTTCATGGCTGAGTAATATTCCACTGTGCAGATGGACCCCATTCTGTTTATCCACTCATCCATCAGTGGACACTCGGGTTGTTTCCACATTTTGGCTGTTGTGAATAATGCTGCTGTGAACAAGTATCTCTTCAAGTTTGTTTTTCTAGTTCTTTTCGGTCTATACCCAGGAGTGGACTTTCTGGATCATACGCAAATTCTATGTTTAATTTTTTAAAGAACCATCCTCCTGTTTTCTGCTGTAGCTGAACCATCTTGCACTCTCACCAACAATGTAGGAGGCTTCCAATTTCTCCACAAACTCACCAACACTTGTTCTCTTTAAAAAAAAAAAAATACTGTCATTATTTTGGGTGTGAAGTGGTTCTGATTTGCATTTCCCTAAAGATGGGTAGTATTGAGCATCTTTTCACATGTTCATTGGCCGTGTGTATATTTTCTTTGAAGAAATAACTATTTGAGTCCTTTGCTCATTAATTAATTAATTAATAGTAATAATTAATGTCAATATTAGTATTAATTGGGTTTTCCATCTTTCTATCACTGTTTTGTAAGAGTCCTCTAATATACTCTAGACACTACATTTTCATCAGATAAACTATTTGCAGATATTCTCCCCCATCTGTAGGCTGTATTTTGCTTCCTTGATAACATCGTCTGATGCACAAAACTTTTTAATTTTGTTAAAGTCCAATCTGTCCATTTTTTGGGTGTTGTTTGCGTTTTTGGTGTCACACCTCAGAAACCAAGCCATAAGCTTTCAACAAACACGAGTTTCCATGCCCATCATTTATTACCGATGCATCTTATCGTCAAGCTGCTTCTCACCTTTTTGGGATGTGGGTAAAAGGAAGCATCCTGGGTTCTAGCCAGTCCAGTGAGGTGTGGACACGAGCACGCGGGAGCGAGGGAAGAGGAGCCGTGTTTAGCTCTGCTGGGGTGTCCCACCCCCGGTGAGTTACCTGAGCTGGATTTTCTACCCTCTGCCTCCTGTTCTCTGCCCCAATGCTGTTAGTGGGATCCTGTGTTGAAAGAAAAACGCATTAACCCCGATGCAGTCGGTGTTAAATTAACTCTGTTTCAACACGGCGAGTCCCCAGACGTGAATCTCAACACTTGGCTCTTAGAGAGCCCCAAGGGCTCCCTGAGAGGGGCGAGCCCAGGAGTGAATGAAATCCCTCGTCAACCCGTGAGGGCCACTACCCGAAGCCCTAAGTCCCTCTTAATCCGGTCGATGAAGGACAGACTCTCACGCTCTCCAGTGGGACACGGCCGTGGTGGTCCCCCTTCCCCCACCCCAATGGCACACGACACTCTCGTTGCATGATAGGACTACACGTGGGGAGTTTGGCAACGAATTCTCTTGGCCGGAATGAAGTTAAAAAGCCCCGTCTTGAGCAACTGGCGTTCCCGAACGTCGCCCTTTGGGGTTGGCCCCCCGGTCTTGACTGGAAAACAAAACTGGAAGAGAGATGCTCGCGATGTCCCCGGGAGCTTGAATGGAGGCAGGACCATCCCACACGCCCACCTGGAATGCGTGGATACAAGCCCTCGTATGTAGATCAGATGATAGAAGATTATGACATCCTTAGGGTTGGATCAATGGTCTTTTCCCCGGGAGACAGGTCTTCCCAGGAGGAGCTCATCAATTGCCGGAAAACCAACAGCACGAACCATCAATTATTCTTGATCCCCGTCTTGAACCCTCAGTGGGTGCATGCAAACACACTTAGCACAGAAACTGCTTCATCCTCATAAAAAAATTGCATTATTAATCAGCAGCTCCCGTCTGCACCGTCTCCTAAGAAGGACGAACGCCCGTCCCTTCTCTGATGCCCTGCAAACACAAATGGATGGGTGGAGGCCAGCAGAGCAGATTTAAATAATTCAGTACAAACACAAATTAAGTACTGAGAGAGTTCCTTAAATCCAGCAGCGCCTCGTTACTTTAATTTTTATTTTGAATCCTGAGCGCGAGAGACGGTCACACGTAATTGCCGCCCATCAGCATCAGGACTGCTCACGTCTAAAAGCTCTCTTCATGGGGGGGGGGGGCGTTGATGGAATTTTTCAATTTTATGATAATGGGTCTTGCGTGAGAGTTGGTAATAAAATGCTTATCTCGAACATCAAAGAGCGTTAACTCCTTGAGACCCGGAGGCACGGAGATGGATGGACGTCTTAAGTGTGGTTTAAATGCAGCAAATTGTATTACTGGGTTGTATTAAGTCGTGAGTAGACAGGGAGTAAATTACAACAGAGTGACAATATTGCAATGGCCTTCAGAGGAAAGCGTTGGGGGCAACTCTCATTTTTTTCATTAGAAATATGTGTGACAAAAAAAAATCGTAATATTTTAATATATTCTCTATACTATTATATATGATATATTTTTAAACAATTTTAATGTGGTTTGTATGCCATTATATATTATATGTATCGCACCTAATAAATTATATACTCTGTATAAATGGATAAAGCGAATGGGGATTGTTAATAATATTATGATTTTGTCTATTCCAAAAGCCGTTTTGGTTTCTGGATGCTTCTGAGAATGACGCCTCCAGTTCTGGGTAAAAAAACGTACAAGATGAGTCGGGGACACCTTCTGTCACCAGATAGCACAAAAGTCAACGAAGACCAGTCGTATCCTGTTGAAAGCATTTTGGGGTCCCTGGAGGGGTCCCCTCTGGTCTGCAAGGACGCAAACTGGGGACTGTCACCAGGGTTATGTGGTAGGAAAGGAATGAAACTCATCCAATATACTGAGTCTGCGACTTCTGGCTGTAAACACACAGAAAGAGAGAGAGACAGACTCGCTGTTACCTTTGGAGGGAACCAGAGCACTGAGCTAGTCTTCGAAAAACCACCTGTAGAAATGCAAAAGAAATAATTTTTTTAGCTCTTCAACTCATCTCGGGCAACGACTTTTCTGAGCAGCCAGATGTGCGATGAAGGAACGTCCTTTCTCGGCAGGAGAATTCTAGCTCATAAATGCAGAGGAAATTACGGAATTTTAAAGCTTCCCTTTTGGAAACCTGATGAGAGACAGAGCAGCGGGATGATCACTACGGACGCTTAAACCGTCATGGAAACGGAAGGATGGGGGACTTTACAGTGGATGGGTCGGCCACCCACATCGACAGTTAATGATGAGGCTCCGATTAACGAAGACATTGCAAAGAGTGGACCCCAGACATTGTGCTCCCTGTGATGTGACGAAACACGAAAACTATTAACTTTGCATTCTATCAAGCTTCCATGTCCCACTCCCAGCTTGCGGGTAATGGGAGGGGCAGAGAAATGTGATCCATGGATTCAATAAATCCCATCAGCCTGTGGAAAACACCACAGCACAGGGACAAGCTTTCCCCAAAATTACATGACTACGCAGTACAGAAAGGGGCTTAAAAGATACTCAATGCATCAACCCACGAACAGATAAACAGAATGTGGTCCATCCGTGCAGTGGAATATTACTCAGCCTTGAACAGGAGTGAAGCTCTGACACGGCTACAACGTGGATGGACCTTGAACACGTGATGCTCAGTGAGAGAACCAGACACAGAAGGCCACATAAGGTGTGATTCCATTTACATAAAATGTCCCAAATAGGTAAATCTGCAGGGACAGAAAGCAAATTAGTGGTGACCCGGGGCCGGGAGCAGGCATAGCTAATGGGTAGAGGTTTTACTTCGTGTGACAGAAATATTTTGAAACTAGATGGAGATGGTGGTTGCAGAACACTGTGAATATGCTAGGTGCCACAGAACTGCTCATGTGAAAATGGCTAATTTTGTGTTATGTGAAATTGACTTCAATACATCACATCTTTTTCAAAAAAGAGATTTGAGACAAATCACCCCAATGTGTTGGGACAACTTTAGGTGCTGACTGGGACAAACTAATTGTAAAAATTCATCCTGGATTCAGTCAGATTGCACAAGCTCTCTTGAGGGAGGCTTGTAGTCTCTAAGTCTCGATATGGAATTGTGGTTATGAGTTAAAGCGTGTCATTATCTGTTAGAGCGACATCTTCGAGTAATTATAGGTAAAACGATGGAGCATCTGGAATTTGCCTTAAAATAGCACAACCACGAATTGAAACAGATTGGCAAGACGTGGGTCACGGTTGAAACGGGGCAACGGATGTCTGGGGCCTCATTACACTGTTGTCTCAGACGCAGCATTTGGAAATTTGTATAATAGACGTTGCAAGTGATGCTTGGAATTCAGTCACTTGTTCACTCAACAAACTTGCCTTTACAACAAAAGTGGCTATCATTTTTTTAAAGAGGTAATAAGTGTTGTGAGGATGTGGAGACTTTACAACTCTTGGATATGGTTGGTGGGAAGGGAGGGTGCTATGGAAAATAGTATGGCGGATCCCCAGAATGTTAGACGTGGTGTTACCGTGTGACCCAGGAACCCCACTTTTGGCTGTGACACATTCTCTCCTTGACCAAACTCCAGACAAGCTCCTTGAAACCATCTTTCCATGCCCGCCTCACCTGTGGGACTTGTCTCCCACCTGCCAAGCCCAATTTCAGCCAACATCCTGCTGAGTCCACTTAGCCAAAATCCCCTCCCCTTGACATCTCCTCTTAGTAACATCCCACCCACCGACACCCCATCTGCCTGTTGGCTACAAATCCCCAATGTCTGCTGCTTTCACAGTGGAGCCCGATCTCTGTCCTCTGTCAAGATCTGCTTGACACCAATCACCATAGTCGTGAATAAAATCTTCCTTCCTGTTTCAACAGGCATCTGAATAGTTTTTCCTTTAACAGTTTCCATCCAAAGGAATTGAAAGCAGGGGCTCAAGCGAGTATTTGTACACGTGTGTTCACAGCAGCACAAGTCACAATCCTCAACAGGTGGGAACAAGCCAACTGCCCATCGATGGAGGAACAGATAGACGGGATGTGGTCCAGCCATGCAGCGGAATATTACTCAGCCAGGAAAAGGAACGAATGTGGATGAACCTTGAATACACGGTGCCCAGTCACAAAGGCCAGACACAAAAAGACATATATCGAGAAGAAATGTCCAGAACAAGCAAATCCATAGACAGAAAGTGGATTAGTGGCTGCCAGGGGCTGGGAGAGGGGGCTGGGGAGTGACTGCTAATGGGGACAGAGTTTCTGTTTGGGACGACAAAGACATTTTGCAAACAGATGGTGGTGATGATTGCACAACATTCTGCATGGACTTAATGCCGCTGAGTTGTATACTTAAAAAAAGGTTAAAATGGGAAATTTCACGTTGTGCAAATTTTAACACAATAAAGAAATCTGGTGGATGAAGGAGTTCCAAAATTCTTCAGCGATGGCGTCTCCTAGATCATACCTCCAGTCTCTGCTAAGTCTACAAATGTCTCTTCTGGAACCTTCTCTGCCTTTCTTTAGAAAGTCCTCATTAATTAAGAGACACAATTGCAGATTCTCTCCCACCCCCAGCCCTGGAAGCTGAAATAATGCATTCTGTATGACGTACACCGTTCACCCCAATTCTCTGCAGCCCCACTTGCCGCCCTGTGGCATGGGCGGACTCACTCACAGTGGATGGGACCCCAGGTTCTGTGTACCAGCAGGGGGGGTGGGGTTCTAGAAAGAACCGGGCCAGGGTGGATGCCAGACCAGAGACACAGGGACGGCCCAGGTCCGCAGCCCAGGAATCAGGCAGGTGCGATGAGCAGATCCCAAATCAGGGTGAGACCTGGGGACACGGTGACCCAGGAGTGGAGCTGAGGCCAGTGGAGGGTCCAACACTGAGTCCTCAGGCCAAACCACATGCAGGGGGTGCAATGGGTCTTCCAAAAGACGTGTCCACCGGGAACCCGAGAACGGGACCTTATTAGGAAACAAGGTCTTTGCAGGTGTGATTGAGTGAAGGATGGAGATGAGGACGTCCTGGAGGAGGGTGGCCCTAAATCCAGTGACAGTGTCCTCATCAGAGACAGAGGAGGAGACACAGACACAGAGGAGAAGCCACGTGGAGACGGAGGCAGAGATGGAGGGAGGCGGCCACCAGCCCAGGGACGCCTGGAGCCCCAGAAGCTGGAAGAGGCGGGAAGGACCCTCCCCTGGAGCCTCCGGAGGGAGCGTGGCCCTGCGACCCCTTCATCTCAGACGTCTGGTCTCCAGGACTGGGGAGGGTGAATTCCTGTGGTTTAAGCCCACAGTGTGTGGTCATTTGTTACGGCTGCACCAGGACACTTGTACACAAAGTACATTTAAGATTGCCTGGGAAGGGGGAACCTCTCAAAGTCCCACATTCCTGCACTTGTCTCTGAACATCCTGATTCGGGGCATCCAGTTTGGGATCTGGCAGCACCCCAGTGCCCCAGGGGTCTGTAGGGGACCCTTGGAGAGACACGGCGGGGCGGGGGCAGCATCTCAGCTGCGGGCTCCGGGGATGCAGAGACTGGGGAAGAGCAGGAAGGGGACCTGAGGCTGTGGGATCCCCAGCACCCTGCAGGTCAGACCCCACGTTGGTCACGCCTGCTGAGGCCCAGCCCCTCCCTTCTGGCACGGGGTCCCACCACTGTGCCCGGCCAAGGGCAGCTGGGGGACGCAGGGCACAAGGCATCAGAGATGAGTGAGTGAGTGAGTGTGGACCTCCAGCCCCAACCAGGGACAAACAGAACAGGGCCACCTCCTACGGTCCCCACAGTCCTGGCCATCATCCAGCTGCCTTGGGGTCTGCTCAGCACACAGTCGGGTCTGACCACCTTGTCTCCAGACAAACCTGAGATGCCAGGTGGAGAAGCCAGGGGACAAGCAAGAAGGAGCCCAAAGCAGCCTGTGGAGGGGAAGGGACCGACCCTCTCCTGGGTCAGGGTTGCTGTGATGGATCATCTACGTGTCAACGTGACTGGGCCGAGGGATGCCTGGTTAAACAGGATTCTGGGTGTGTCTATGAGGGTGTGTCTGTATGAGATTAGCATATGAATTGATAGAGTGGGGAAAGCAAATGGCCCTCCCCTGTGTAGGTGGGCCTCGTCTAATCAGTTGAGGGTCTGAAGAGAACAGAAAGATAGAAAAAGGGACAATTCACCCTCTGCTTGACTGTTTAAGCTGGGACATTCATCTTCTCCTGCCCTGGGCTCTCCGGCCCCCAGGCCTTCAAACTACAGCACTGGTTCCCCTGGGTCTCCAGCTCGCTGATGGCAGAGCGTGGGACTTCTTGGCCTGCATCATTGTATGAGCCAATTCCTTTAATAAATCTCTTTGTTTTTATCTATCTATGTATCAATCAATCATCTATCTATCTATTGTCTATCTATCTACATATCTATCTGTCTATCTATCTATCTATCATCTATCTATTGTCTATCTATATATCTATCTATCAATCAATCATGTGTCTATCTATCTATCTTCTATCTATGTATCTATCTGTGTGTCTGTCTATCTATCTATCTACCATCTCTCTGTTTATCTATCATTTGTCTATCATATATCTGTATCTATCGATCATCTATCTGGATGTGTCTAGCATTATCTATCTTTGTCTCTCTCTCTATCTATATCTATCTGTGTATAATCTCTGTCTGTCATCTATATATCTGTGTCTACACCATCTGCATCTGCATCCAGCTGGTTCTGCTTCTCTGAGGACCCCTGACTGACACAGGTGCAGGGGGAATGCACGACCCTGGCCCCTGAGGTCGGCTGTTTAGAGTCCCCGCAGTGGATCTACCTGTGGGAGGCTGTAACCGAGCCCAGAGGGAGGTGTCAGTAAAGAATGAATCCCCCCAAAGACAGGTCTGGTCCTGGCCCCCGGGCCCTGGGAGCTCCCCTCTGAGCCCTTGAGGCGTCCTGTCTGATAAGACGGTGCTTACCTGGGGACTGGGACCGCACCTGACAGTCTCTGCTATGATGATTTGGGATGGAGGCTTTGGGGACACGTGTTCTCAGCTTGACCTCCGGAGGGGCTGGAGGCTAAGGTCAATCACACAGGTGGTCAGCCATGTCCTTGTGACTGACTCCCAGGAGAAACTCTGATCATCCTGGCTCAGGAGGGTGGGGGTCACGCCCCGTGTGTCTCGTCCCACGTCATCGCTGGACAAGTAAGAACATCCATGGCTCTGCTGGGAGGGGCACCTGGACGCTCACGCCTGGTCCCTCCTGGACGCTTCTCCAGACACCTCGTGCCTCTGCTGATTGTAATCTGGATCCTTTCCCTGAAATAAACCATAACTGAGGATAAGAGCTTTCAGCAACTCTGAGTCCTTCCAGGCTGGTGTTGGGGATCCCTCCATTTACACCTGGTGTCAGAAGTGAGGGCGTCTTGGAGACCACACTCCCCAACTTCTCAGGGGCACAAGGTCTGAATTAGGCAGCAGCCACGCACGTTGGCATAAAAACCCAGAACTCGGATCCCGTTGGAGTGGAAACCAGTGTGCATGGTGCTTACAGCTGGGCTCTGCAGCCAGGGACACTCGGCGAGTCTTGGGGAGGCCAGCCAGCTATCGGGGAGCTCGGTCTCCCCATCTTTCAAAGGGAGCCTCTCCACTGGACGATCCTGTGCCAGCTTCCAACACTGACATCTGAATTCTGTTGATGTTCAAGCAGGCTCTGCATTTAGAAACTGCATTTGTTCAAACACAGACAATGACAGATGCCCTTGTCAGAGGCTTTCGATGGGACAGGTGATCAGATGAATCCCCAGGTCCTGGAAACCGAGCTCCTTGCACCCCGAGCCATCCCCAGGCCTCAGCACAGGTGAGCACACCTGTGCGCACGGCTCTCCCATCGTCACCTGTCTGGCGGCCCAGACGGGGAGCGAGGCTGCGGTGCGTCTGTCCACGGTCACGGCTGTGAGCCAGAGATCTGCCCCAGCTGGTCTGTGCAGAGAAGGAATTTGTTAGAAAACATTTGATACCTCGCCTCCCATCTGCAAGGACCTGCTCGGGCACCAAGGCTGGAGGTTAATGCATGAAAGAGGGAAATGTGCAAATCACCCGGGGGGTCCCGGATGCTGGGACCCCCATAAGCCATGGCTTGCACCATCAGCTCCAGGCTCAAAACAGCCCCACATATGCCCCACCCGGAAAAGGATTCCAAGCGGCACCTGCATCTTCACGCTCTTAGCTTCTGCACATAAGCTGGAAGCAGTGTTTGAATGGATGGAGACCAAGCCACAGCCTCACCCCAGCTCCCAGGACGGAAGAAGAAATGAAGACAAAAAAGGGAATTTTACACCAAGCAGACATAATTTCTTAAAATTTATTAAAAGTGTGCATTAAAGCTGAATTGCACACTTAAAAATGATTAAAAAGGCAAATTTTATGTTATATATATATGCATGTATATAGTATAATAGTAAAAAATAATTTAAAAAACCGTCTATCAAAACACAGAGACTTGTTCCTTATTTTTCACCACTTTGTGGGTGACTTTCAAGATGTGACAATCCACCAATGAAGCATCTTGAATTCGGCATTTATTTCTTGATCTCGAGGAGGCAAACAGGGCCCCCCAAATCCAAAGCCTGTGTCGGGGTCTATGAGATATTTCTAGAAACAGCTATTTGGATGAAAGTTGACACATCAAAGACACCATCTACAATGCCCTACGACCCTCCTTCAGCATCACTTTGGCAGAATAAACAGTAAAAGATGAGTCCGTCTCCAGAAATAAATTCAATTTCCCGTCTCTATTTGTGGGTCGACCCAGGATCTGAAAGACCACAGTAGGTGCCTCCCAACCATAACGGATGGGGACACTCGGCCAGTCAGGGGTCCACTCTCCAGATAGTCTTCCTCGAGCTGGTGCATTCCCACCAGGGACCCACGTTCCCCTACCCGGGACCCCTTGCTACCGGAGACCCGGAATAAATGTCCACAGTTCATTTCAGTCTCATGGGGTGGAGTTGTCTACTGGCCAGAGGTCCAGTCTGTGGCCTCTGACCTTGCCAACCCCAGCTGGTCACGTCAGCAAAGCCCCAAGACCCCCTCTGGTCAGTGGGGCTGGCTGCCCAAGGTGCTACCTCCACTCCCCAGCAGCCAGCTCACGAAGGACCCGGCTTCCTGCACTTTTTAAAAACTGAGATGAAATTCACATAAAATTAACCATTTTCAAGTGTGCGATTCAGAGGCATTTAGCACATTTACAATGTTGTCAAACCATCATCTCTATCTAGTTCCAGAACATTTTCATCACCCCAAAGGAATCGCTGTACCCATGAGCAGTCACTCCCCATCCCTCTCTCCCAGCCCCTGGCAACCACTAATCTGCTTTCTGTGTGTGGATTTGCCTGTTCTGGACATTTCATATCAATATGTGTCCATTTGTGTCTGGCTTCTCCCTCTGAGCATCGTGTGTTCAGGGTCCATCCACATTGTAGCTGTGTCAGAGCTTCACTCCTTTTCGTGGCTGAGTAATATTCCCCTTGCATCTGTTTGCAATGCATCTCTATCAGGAGCTGTACACTTTAGAGGCACCGCCCTGTGCGAACAAACACATCTGCCCGGCTTGTCCCAACTGCCCCTCAAGACACCCAGTCTTTCACCTCCATCTGTCCTATCCTCAATATCCAGCTCACACGTACGGTTTTTCAGCCAACAGCCCTTAAATACCTGTGTGTTCTAGCAACATTGCTGGCCTGGAGTCTTGGTCACAGGCAGGCCAGGGAGAGTCCCATAAAAAAAAGACGTACCCAGCATCGCAGAATCGGGGACGGGCGGAATCTGCGGGCCATCTGTGGCCCAGAGCAGCTCACGGCGACCTGGGGCCTTTTCACATTTCGGTCTCTGGACGCCAGCTCACAGCTCCTTCCTGCCCTGTGCTTTTCCCGTCTCATTACGGGAATTTATTCCCCCCTTTGTAGTCGGCGGAGCCCCCGTCCTAATTGTTTTTTCCATGTGTTGTAAATCTGTCTGCCATTCAGTAAAACACAGAGCCGGGACCCAGCAATTTCCTCTCCCACCATCCGCCGGCCGGGCGAGTGTTGAAATAAAATGAAACATGTTTGCACCCCTCCCCTGCCCCGATACCAGCCTCCTTTCATTTGCTCCAGGAATTTTTAATATTCGGGCCATACCCTCCTCATGAGGTCATCCCAGGATCTAATTGGAACCGTGGTCTGCGGGGCCCGGCCGGCTGCCTCGAGGCTGGCTCCGTGCCACGGCCGGCCTCCGAATCCAAAGCTTTCATTCCTTCATGCCTCATCTGGTTTTATGCACTCTTCTGCAGCGAGTTCACAAAGGTATTCTGAGCTTTGCGTTGCGATGGGCCGGCCGTGAGTGGCCCCCCAAGATACCACAGGAAACCCGCCCAAAACGGGCCAATTTGTGCTGGGGGCTCTCTTGGTTCAATCTGACCCCATCTGTGTCCCCCTGTCTTCCCTGTCCGAACCCCCATCTCTACCACAATCCAGCTGCCATCATGTAACTACTTAGTAACCTCTGCCAGGAATACATACTATGTATACAATTTTGTCACTTTGGTTGGAACTATGTTGCAACTTCGGGGGGGAAATGATTTGCAAATTGTCACTTTCTTTTCACTTGTCTGGAGACAGCCCTAAATGTGCAGAAAGCCCAGTCGAGCTTGGGTTAAGGCAAACGGCACATATCGAGTGGGATGCACTTATACTGAAATGTTCGATGCTGTTTCTCTGAAATTCAAGTCTACCTGGAAAGCCTGGGTTTTACCCGGCAATCCCGTTTCCACGGCTCTGGCTGCCGGAACAGCACCCATCGGCTTCTCACAAAAAGCCCCCAGATTCCTCTCCGTTTGCCTCCTGAACCTCAGCCTCATAACATTATTTATGGCCCTGCCTGGGGGACACCGTGTTGAGGTCGGAAGGAGCCGAATTGGACACCCCGTGGCTGTACCTGCAAACATGTCCAAGGTGGATCCAGAGGAAGCCACACCTGTGGACAGGTGTGTGCACCGACTTAGGGACATGGCAGGTGTGTCTGTCTCTATTCTGGGAACCGCCTGTCTTCGTTGCACCCTTCAATCATGATATGGCTTCTCCATTTCTATGCAGTGATTTGCATCTTCTGCCCAGCACAGCCCCACTACGCACAGACACACACATGCACACACATGCACACACATACACACACACACATGCACACACACGGCACGTCCAGCATGCGATTCTCATATCCCTGACTTCACAGGGAGGCCGGAGGCAAATCGTCCAGCCTCCAGACGGCACAGACAGAATCATGACAAATTGTGTAAATATGTGCAAATTGTCAAGATGATGTCATGTCCCCTGCCCCCCCCCCCAGCCGCGGAACTCTCCAGCAGAAGGTCGGGCCAGCAGTCGCTCTGATTTCAACACAGGCAATTACAGTCAATTTGCTTAAATTTATCGCGGGGAGAAGCCCGTGGGTTGAGCGCAATCGCATTAACAAGTTTATTTTCCACCAGGATCCGACTCCACGGCTCCTCCAGAGTTTTCCAGAGTCTTCCGTGCGTCCCGAGGGGCATCAGTGACTCTGTTTCACCTTTCAAGGTCCTGGGGCTGCTCGGGGATGCGGGAGGGTCCCCCACAGCCCCCCACGGCCCCCCACGGCCCCCCAGTGAATGTCAATGAGCCAAGAGCAGGGCATGGAGTTCATTCTGAGCGTTCTGGAAATCAAGGTTATCAGCTGGCGGTAAATGTGGTTTGAGAACATCAGCCGTGAATGGGAACTTGAGGATTCACCCCAAACCATTGTGGTCGTGTCCGCTAGCTGGTCTGCTGGTTTCTGAGCAGACGGAATTGGAGCCAATGCATTCTGAAGATGCTCCTGGTTCAAACGCCGTGTCGCAGAACACCGCCAGGTGCGGGTTCCCTGAGCCATCACCGTGCCCCGTGCCGAGGAGGTGGTTCCAGGAATAGAGACTCCTGGCCATGTGGTATATTTGGGGTGCACCCGACTGGGCTCAGCCCCCCATGGAGGGTCCCTCGTGAAGCCCCCAGAGCAGGCATGGCCCTGCCCTCTTTCCAGATGGAAGGGGTCACTTGGAGACCCTCGGTGACGCGCTGGTGAGTGAGGGGGGCCGAGCAGAACTCCACTGGGTCAGCCTGGATTCAGACCTGCATCCTGAATCCATTGCCAGGGCCCCTCAGAATCAACGTCTTCCATGGCGTGAACAACATAATGGGCTTGAAGGGGCACAGCATCCTTTGGTGCCGGGGGAGAGGCCTGGACCTTGGGGTTCCCCAGAGCTGGTTTTGCATCCTAGTTCAGCCTCTTGAACCTGGATGAGAAGCAGGTTCCTTGAGCTCTTGGAGACTCATTTCCCAACCTGTTTGGAACAGGCTTTGGGGATCCCCCGATCCCTGGGGTCCTGGGTCCAGACCCTTATGCACCCACAACGCTGCTCACTTCGTGGAAGGGATGTTGGCTGCGTGAAACCACATGAGAACCTCTTCACGCATAAAGCAGATGATCCCTCCGGCCCGCCAGATAAAAGGCAGCCGACAGGACCCCAAACCAGCTGCCTGAAGCCCTTGAGGACCAGAGAGCGATTCACATGCTCTGTGATCTTCCTGGACCCCGAGCCAGAGCGGGGGGCTGGGCCTCTGCAGAAGTGACTGGCATGCGGTTTGACCTACGGGGTCCTTGAGATCCCACAGCCTCAGGTCCCCTTCCTGCTGTTCTCCAGTCTCTGCACCCCCGGACCCCGTAGCTGAGATGCGGGCCCCTCCTGCATTGTTTCTCCAAGAGTCCCCTACAGACACTGGGGACATGGGGGAGCTCCCAGACCCCAAACTGTATGCCCTGAATGAGGATGTTTAGAGAGAGGTGTAGGAATGTGGGATTTTGACAGCTCCCCTTCCCCAAGCAATTTTAAAAGTACCTCGTGTATGGGTGTCCTGGGGTGGCCGCGACAAATGACCACAAACCAGGGGCTTAAACCACAGGAATTCATCCTCCCCCAGTCCTGGAGACCAGACGTCTGAGATGAAGGGGTCGCAGGGCCGTGCTCCCTCCAGAGGCTCCAGGGGAGGGTCCTTCCTGCCTCTTCCAGCTTCTGGGGCTCCAGGCGTCCCTGGGCTGGTGGCCGCCTCCCTCCATCTCTGCCTCCGTCTCCACATGGCTTCTCCTCTGTGTCTGTGTCTCCTCTTCTGTCTCGGATGAGGACACTGTCACTGCATTTAGGGCCACCCTCATCCAGGACCTTTTTACATTGAGATCCTTAATTGCAAGCCTCATTTTCCAAATAAGGTGACATTCAAAGTTTCCAGGAATTTGGGTGTAGACATATATTTTGGAGACCAACCAGAGTGGTTGGACGTTTATCAGAAAGCCCCCAGCCTCAGCTCTCTTCCACCAGCCACTGGGAGAAGCAGCAACTGGTGACCTCCATCTGCTGAGTTCTGTTGTAGTTGAAACGTCAAAACTTAACACTGTTTTCAGAATAAGCATCAGCAGGAGACAGAAAGGCCGTTAGAGTCGTTTCCCATAAAATAATCAAACATCGTAGGCAGTCTAGAGAAGATTCATCTCTCTCTCTCTCTCTCTCATCTATCACTCACCTATCAATCATCTACCTATCTATCTATCTATCTATCTATCTATCTATTTATCTATCTATCTATCTATCAACAATCTAGCAATCTATGTATCATCTATCTCTTTATCTATCATCTATCTATCTGTCATATCCATCCATCTATCTATCTATCTATCTATCTATCTATCTATCTATCTAGCTATCATCTATCTACCTACCTATCTATCTGTCTAGCTATCTATCATCTTTCAATCATCCATCTATCTCTCATCTATATCTATCTATCATTCATCTTCTATCATCTCTATCTATCCATATCTTTCTATCTCTATCATCTATCTAATCTCATTTATATCTATCTATATGCATCTACAATATCTTTCTCTGTCTCTTCTCTCCCTTCACACATGTGCACACGCGCACACACACACACACACACACAATTGTTTTTATAAGAGTCAGGGGAATATATCTAATCATCTAATCTCCCCTTTCAATTTGGTACCGATTATCTCCATCGTCAACACCATCAAATTAGCAGAAGTCATTTAAACACTTCAAAAATCCTTGCATGTCTGTTTTCCTAGCTTAGATCTACAGCCTTCTTGGACGTCAGTTCTCCAGGACCCGCTCTGGGGAGTGCGGTCAAACGCTCCTGGACGAGCTGTGGAAACAGGTGGCGTCCACTTCACATCAAACATCCGGAACGCGTCAGCCTCCGAGCGCGGGGCCACTCTCCTTTGAAAAGGTCGGATAGAGTCACGCCGAAAATGCACATGTATATTTTTCATTGTTTGGACAAGAAATTGGGAACAGATTCTGCCTGTGACACAAGAATTTCTTAAGTTTATTTTTGCACAGAGGTTTATCGGAAAAAAAAAAAAAGGAGAAGGCAAGGAAAAGCAGGCAAGTGGTCAGGCTTCTCCAATGCGGTGCCGGATGGGCGGGGTTGCAGCAAAGGGACATTTTGCAACTTGATCCCGTCCGGGGCAGGAGAGAGAGCCACCCTCCATGTGGATCTCAGCTGCAGATGTTAAAGAGGCTGTAACTGCTCCTTTTAGGACTGCATTAAACAAGAGTGTGACAGCTGTTGTCCTAAAGATTCCTGGGACACGATGCCTGGAAACCCCAGCCGGGGGCTGTCGCGCATGCATTTCTCTAATAGATGGCCCGTGCTTCCAATTAACACGCTAATTTATGAAGGAAACAGGGGTTCTGGCTTTCTGCCAGTGGAGCCACGGGGACGATGCTTCCAGACGGGGAACTCACTGGGGTGCACGCTGGGGAGACCACGGAGCTTTGCACCCTCAGTCCATTTTCCACTGTATTATTACTGTTTCCTCCCACATCTTGATGTTGCATTGAACTGCCTCTTCCCTCTGCTCTCTGTATAAATCAGATTTAGGTAAATTCAATATATCGCAGGGCAGAGCGGGGCTACTGAGGGTTTCAGGGTTTGCAGACACACTGAGAAGAACACGGCTTCATCCATCAGGAGGACATGGAACAGAGAAAGAAGTTCTCTTCTCCAGCAAATACAGACGCCCCAGATGCCACGAGAAAGCAAGGTCTCTACTCAACATCTGTCAACAGAGATGCAGCATTTTTCTCGTTTCATTTCCTGTGTGTGCCAGCAGAATAACAGGCCCTCCCCAAGGGTTTGCAGCTTAGGATGAGAAGCGTTTATATCTTCTCCTGATTCTGGGTCTGCTGAGTGGCTCTGGTCTATCTGTCATCTATCTATCTATCTATCTATCTATCTATCTATCTATCTATCTATCTATGTATCTATCTCTCTGTCTATCTACCTATCTATCTATCATCTATCTATAGATCAACTATCTACCTATCATCTATCTATCTATCATCTAGGTATCTATCTACCTATCTATCTATATATCAACTATCTATCATTTATCATCTATCTATCTACCTATTTATCTGTCTATCTATCACCTATCTACCTATCTGTCTATCTATATATCAACTATCTATCTATCATCTATCTATCTATCTATTTATCTGTCTATCTATCACCTATCTATCTGTCTGTCTATCTATATATCAACTATCATCTATCTATCTATCTATCTACCTATCTATCTATCTATCATCTATCTATCTATCTATCATCTATCTATCTATCTATCTATCTATATATATATATCAACTATCTATCATCTATCTGTCTATCCCTCTATCATCCATTCCATCTATCATCCATTCCACCTATCTGTCTATCATCTGTCTGTCTATCATCTATCTATCTACATCAACCATCTACCTATTATCTATCTATCTATCTGTCTATCTATCTATCTATCTATCTACCTACCTATCTATCTGTCATCTATCTGTGTTTGATCATCTATCCATCCATCCATCCTATCAATCTGTCCGTCTGTCTATTATCTATTTATCTATCTATCTATCTATCTATCTATCTATCTATCTACCTATCTATCCATCTGTCATCTATCTGTGTTTGATCATCTATCTATCAATCTATCTATCATCTATCTACCTACCTACGGAGAATGGACAATTTAGGACGGCCTCACTCCCATGTCTGGTGGACACACTGCCTCGGCTGCACGGGTCTTTCATCCCTTAGCTTGGCTTCTCCCCCTGGAGGTCTTGGGGTCCAAAGAGCTGCAGGAGACGACCAGATGGGGCACACAAGCACTTTTTCCATTCCTACCTGTTTCACACGTATTTTCCGACCATTGGCCAGAGCAAGTCACTGGACCGAGCCCAGAGCCCACATGGGAGGCGGTGGTCCCAGGGAGGTGGATGAAGCTGGGCACTTTTCCACTCGACATCATCTGATGCTGTTCCGAGGTCTCCCCGTGGTCCAGGAGACTTGTCAGTCTGGAACACCTGTGTTCTCCTTGCCTCCAGGAAAACAAAAAAAGAGGAGGAAGGAGGAAAAAACCTCATCCCTTTAAAGGAGGCACGATGACACAGCCTTCCTTCTGGGCAGCCATGTGCCCAGCTGAAAACCAGAGATTCTGCCACCATGAGAAACGGAAGCTGGGACGTCAGTGGTCCCCCACGTCCGTGACAAAGTTATAGGCTGATAAAGCTAAGGAGGTCCTTCAAAACATCTGAGGCAAAATCTCCCCTTTATATATTATCTACGCACCTGTCACAAAGCTCAACTGCGCCCATGGCACATTCAACCTGGAAACGAGAAGCTGAACGTCCAGCATCACGTTTTAGGGTGTCCCCAATATTCTGCATCCTGAAAACTGAATTCCGAGAGCCGTTCCCACCTCCCCAGAGAGCCTGCGTCGGATGTTGGGATCTGGATATTTAAAACAATGGATGCGGATACTAGAATTTCTATTATATCTTAAGCACGGCGTGTATGCATAAGGATGGGACCACCAACGAGAAAAAGTTATTTTTGGTTCCTATGGACATCGTTGTGTACTTTCGTGGACAGCTCGTATCCATGTATATTGGTCATTTATATTGACCCGGTCGCTGAGAGAGAAGACTTACCCTTGGAAATCCCCTGGATGAAGCCTTGATCTGCAAACCCAAATCCATGAATTCATTGACTGTTCTTGATTTTCTGACGTGGCAAACCTCCCCAGAATGTGGAACCTGACTTCCTTGAAAGCCGCGGTCCCCTCTATATAATTTGGTTGAAGGTCCTTAATTAGGCAATTATGAAATTTAGTTCTGCTTCTAGCACAGGTGGGCTCTTTATCAAATGCTCTTAGCCAGTTTGTGGGTCCTAAAATGCTCCATCCAGCTCTTCCCAACTCCCATGTCAAGCTGGGATTCGGAGGAGCCCCCTACTCCATCTGGCTTCCCGCCTCTCTTAGGGGTCCGGCCGGGGACTCTGCTTTTCCCGGCTGTCCCCGTCGCCCCCTATCGTGGGTAATCATCTCAATCATAACCCAGATTCCTGGGGCCACAAGATTTTGTGCAAGACTTGAAGTCACACGTCCTTAGAGGCTCAGCTCAGAGTCATGTGTGCAAAACCACGAACGCCTGGAAGTATTTGCAGACCCTTTCTGTCTTTAACGTTTGTTTGAATAAACACCCTAATCCTTGAAAACAGGATTTGAAAAGTCTGTTTTGCTTCATGGACGACGAGGAAAAAGCTTCGAGGGAATCCACCAGCCCCCAGTAACGGCTGTGACAGCTTGTGGCGCCAAAACCCACGGGGACCCCAACCACTGGTCACGCCTCATGCATGTGCCCTGGGGGACTCGGCAGCCACAGAGGCAGCAAGGTGTCCATGGCGGTCACAGGTAGCATCTGACTTGAGTTTTTGTGGAATGGAAAGGATGCTGGTGACCTTGTACATTTTAGAGCTTTTTATGGGACAGGAGCAGATAAGAGATTTGGGGTGGAGAATCGTATGGCCGAACGACCCTCAGTTTTAGAATTAGAAGTTGCAATTTTCCCAGTTTCACAGGGCCCCCTCCAAATAGGCTTGGACAGTCCCCCAACACTGATGAAGTTCCCATTCCTCTTCCTTAAAATGGCGGCCTCTCTCGGCCATCTGGGGATCAAGCTGAATTTCCACATGAAAGCCCTGTATACACACTGGTTTCTCAGTGGAGAAGCAACCAGATCATTTCTCTGATATGAACCTATGATCTTCCTTCTCAAGAATTTTGGACCATTGAGTCAGGCCCATTAGGCTCCAACCTCAGCTTTCACACGTCCCAGCTGGGTGCATTGGTGTCGATCGCCCGAACTTTTCAAATCTCGTGTTTCTCCCTGTAAAATGGGAAGGTTCCTACCTGCTTCCTCGAACCCTCAAAGGTGATGACACACAAGGTGCCCTGGGCTCAACCATCACTCAGTAATCGTCACCCACCTCCCTTCTTCCCTTTGTAAGTGTCCGTGTGTGGCGCTCAGGGAATTATCAAACCCCTTTATTTTTTCCTGGGACATTTGGTCTCCAATGAAAGTGGGGGGCTCTTAAAATTTACACCTACGAGTGGTATTTTTAAGGCAGTGGCTTCTTATTAATACACTTAAATTTATAATGAATGCCTTTGTTTTTCTCACGGTCCACAGGGATGCTGATGGTCTCGGGTTTTCTAAGCCACAACTAGAGGCATATTCTTATGCCTTAACCAAGAAAACATGATTTCAAAATTAAGATAACATACTTTAAAAGTTAGTTTTTGATAGGGGATTCATATCCAGAATATATAAAGAACTCACACACTCAACAACTTAAGACAACCTGATTCAACAAGGGGTGAAGGACTTGAATAGAAGATTCTTTAAAAGGATGCACAAATGGCCGATACGCACATGAAAAGATGCTCAACATCATTAGTCTTCAGGGAAATGCATATCAAAACCACAGTGAGATACCACCTCACACCCATTAGAAAGGCAACTATCACAAACAAAATAATAATTGTTGGTGAGAATGTGGAGAAGTTGGGATCCTTGTGCACTGCTGGTGGGAATGTAAAATGCCACAGCCACTTTGGAAAACAGAATGCAGTTTCTTCAAATAATTACACATAGAGTTACCATGGGATCCGGCAATCTTACTTCTGGGTATTTATCCAAAAGAATTGTAAGCAGCGATTCAAACACTTATTTGCACACCCATGTTCATAGCAGCATTATTCACAACAGCCAAGAGATGGAAGCAACCCAAGTGTCCAACGATAGATCAATGGATAAACAGAATGTGTTTCTATCCATACAATGGAATATTATTCAGCCTTGAAAAGGAAGGAGATTCTGACACCTGCTACAACATGGAAGAACCTTGAGGACATGATGCTCAGTGAAATAATCCAGACACAAAAGGACAAATCCCGTATGATTCCACTTACATGAGGTCCTTGGAGCAGTCAAAGTCATAGAGGCAGAAAGGAGATGGTGGTGCCAGGGGCTGGGGGAGGGGATGGGGAGTTAGTGTTTAGTGGGGACTGAGTTTCAGTTTGGGAAGATGAGAGAGCTCTGGAGACGGATGGTGGGGATGAGTGCACAACGATGTGAATGTGTTTAATGCCCCTGAACTGTGCACTTAAAATGGTTAAAGTGGTAAATTTTATGGTACCCTTTATATACCATATGGCGTATTTTATATTTTATAGTATATAATTTTATGGTGTATTTTACCACAATAAAAAAAATTAAATATAAGTTTAGAAAAAGTGAGTGCATATGTCCAGGTCAGAAAAATCCCAAAGGTCCTTGTTTCTCTGCAAACTGCTTCCTGACTCTTGGTTACTTTAATCCAACACATCTTAGGGATGGAGGCTAAAAGGGTCGTGTCATCTCTTGGCTCTTACTGGTGCCTAAAATCTCTTTTCAGCAACCTTAACATGTATCCGTGAGTTGGGAACACGTCAGCACTGCAGGATCCCTGGTTTCAGCCTTCTACACAGCTCACATCTGGTTCCACACTGCTTCCCAGCTAAGGGCTGGACCACTGCCGGTGTCCGTGCTCAACCTTCCTGCTGCTCTCCACCTTCCCAGGCACACGATGGATGGCCTTTCTCAACATCCCAAGCCCACAAAAGGGCTGCATGTGGCCAAGGGATAGTTGTACCCAACGATTTGCCAGCAGAAGGGAAGTATGTGCCGTGCACAATGGAATCTCTAATTGCCAGGACAAGAGAGACCTTGCAAGCTCTCTTTTGCTGATGTCCAGATCATGGTGGCCATCCACCATGAATGAAGGTGACAGATCCTTCGGATCTGTCCATCCTGGTTCTGAAGGAACGTCACCCACAGCAGACCTGTGATGGGCACAGACATGGGCAAGAAAGACACCTTTGTTATTCTAAACCCCTGGGATCTCAGGGCTGTTTGTTACACAGCACAGCCACATCTATGCAGACTGATACGTAAAGGACCCACCACATAGTTACGAATGAATGAGTCAGTGAAATGACTGAATGACCTCAGAACCACCTGATGTGTGAGCGGTGAGGTTTCTGGATAGATCTTTGGTGGACCCAAGATAGATATTTTCCCTCTAACTAGACAGAGTCGGCTCTGACTCTGCTGCCTCCTGGCAGGTTCGAAGACTCAGAAATAAGCGAGTCTCTGATTCTCAAGGAGATGCCAACCTCCGCCAAGAAGAAAGGTATGTCTTCCACTATGCGCCATCCTCCCTCAGAAAACCCACCCACACTTCATAAAATAAGACCAACTCCACATCTCGAAAGCTCCAAATTATCCGGACCTCTTCTTGGAAACATTCTTTTACAATCTAGAAAAGTCCCGGTGTCCTAAAAGAGAAGGCCACTGTGCCTTTCTCTCATAAGACTGATTTTGTAAATCTCAAGAACAAAACCCACCAGGGTTGACAATCGAGGGAAACCTGCCTGAAATGAGACTGGAAGTGTTTTCAGAGACTTTTAACTCTTTCTGTACTATCAGCTGTGGGTGATGGAGACCCTCGTGGAGATGCTCGGATTCTCGAAGCATCTCGCCTCTGGACCAAAGTCACTGAGGCAAAGATCTGCCTGTGACCTAAAGACACGCAGGAGACCCACCTCCCCCAGGACCCGCTGCTGGTCCTGCTTTCAGGAGTGGGGATGGGCGCCTGTGAGCTTCCCTGCAACTCGGCTCATTCTGCTTCCCTACGTCCTACTCTGCAAGATAACCACAGGGCAGGAGAAGAGAAAGACCAAAACCCACAGAAGGGCCTTCTGCCTTCTTATTTGTAGCAGAACAGCCCACGTCTCTCCCTTCCGTGAGACCCTCGCACCACTAGTGTGAGACCCTCAAGGCCTGGCGTTTGCTCACTTGTTGGGAAGTTTCCCCCATTGAAGCTCCAGATTCTCTCATAGCATCATAACCTTATCACTGCTTCCCATCGCTGGTGACACGAGGGTGTTTCTGACGCATCTTCTTGCATTTGTCTTCTGCAGCCTGCTACAGTTGGATAACATCCCCCTAAACTCATATGACGAAGTCTGCACCCCAGGACCTCAGTGTGGGGCTGTATTTGGAGATGGGGTCTTTGCAGAGGGAACTAAGTTAAAATGAGGCCATTAGGGAGGGCCCTGATCCCATATGCCTGGGGTCCTTATAAAAATGGGAAATTTGGAGGCAGACATGCACAGAGGAGAAGCCACGTGAAGACGCAGGCAGAGATAGGAAGGATGTGGCCACCAGCGCAGAAATGCCAAGGGTTGCTGGCAGCCGCCGAGCCTGGAACAGATTCCCCTTGGAGCTTCCAGAAGGACCATCATTGCCGACATCTTGATCTCAGACTTCCAGCCTCCAGAACCACAAGAGAATGCACTTCTGTGGTTTAAGTTGCCATGTCATCGGTGCATCGTGGTGGCCGCCCCAGGACACTCACACGAGGCCCTTCTCCAGACGGGCTCAAGTAGATTTGCAGCGTCCGATTCAACTTAGAGTTTCCAAAATCCACCCCTTTGAAAGATACGTCACGAATAAAACAAGGAAGTGAAAACCGGGTGGCCCTCGGTTGGTCGCACATCTTTTACATTCTGGAAACCACATCTCGGCATGCATATGGGGGTCCTTTGGAGGGTGGGGTTTGTCGGGCTGGCACATATCCCTGCATCCCCAGGCCTGATGGCGTGGCAGAAACCAACCTTTTGGGTGACCCCAGGCTCTGCGTTACAGAAATGCCAAGCAAATTCTCCTTTAGAATTTAGAATTTGCAATGCTCCCTGTATCCCGGCTCGTTCCATGAAAGAAATGCATCTCATCACCAGAGACCTTGGCTAACCTGTCGCAGGCTAAGAAACACCTGTGTGGGTTTCCAGCTGTGGACACCTGCACGAACGGGGGTGAGTCCTCCTGGCGGGTCGAGGCATGGGGGATGGGCGGCGAGGGAGCTCTCCTCTCTTCCATCTCCCCTCCTTTCTGGAAAGATTGAGGATTATTTGCCAAACAGCAATTTCCCTTCTCCCCACAGCCGGCACTCGCGTCTCCAAAACCCTCGTCTCGATGGCTTTCATGCTGAATGAGAGCCGGCAGAGAACGTTTCCCTGGGAACCCCTTTCCGAGCAGCTGTTGGAATGCCTCAACGAGACGCTACATAACTTCCCTTAATCAGATCCCAGCAATCAGCCTGGAAAACCGTCCCATATGTCGGAGCCCCGCACGGGGGCCCAGGGTTACCGCCGGGACGCAGGGCACACCGAGGTTACCGTCTGGATGCAATTACGGGCGGTCTGCAGGCATCGGAACGGGGCTTCGGGGAGCTGGTGCACTTTAGTCCCTTATAATTGCGAGCTCGGAAATTGGTCACCCTGCCATTGCTGGGGGCCGGGACGGACTTTGCCCAGATGTGTTCCCCGAGGAGGAGGAGGAGGAGGGGGAGGAGGAGGGTGTTGGCTTTGTGGGGTGGAGCACGCGCCTGATATTTTAGGATAACCCCACAGCAACACCATGGGCCAGTTATAGGAGAGTGGACGATGCTCTCGGTGGGCCTCTGCGATTTGATGTCCCAGCGGGGTCTCTTCCCGCTGGATGCTGTCTGTGATTTCTGCATGTCTTGTGCCCTTAGTAAAGATGGTCCTGTATCCCTGGATCTCTCGGCAGACAGGGCTGGGTGGGCGTCTTGGAAGATGCCCTGCATTGTGCGCTCAGAAGACCAGTCCATCCCTGGGTCCAGCGCTGACCAGCTCAGCAGATTTGCAGCCAGTCATCTGTAAAAGTTTGTGCCTGTCCACCGAGCAAACCTGGAGAAAAAATGATGAGCCAGTGCCGGGTGGGCCCGTCGCTCCAACAGCTAACCCAGCAAAACATCTTAGGTCATTTATGAACTTTTCGAATTTCTAAAGCTAAAAATATTGAGTTTCTTAAAAAGAGAGAGAGAGAGATGTGCACACAATTCATTTATTCAATGAAGAGATTCAATCTCTTCTTAGGAAATGAAGCAAGCAGAAAAAGAAAAATAACAATTTTTAAAATATGATGAGTAGCTGTTTTCATGGAATATTGTCAGAAAGAATTAGTATTGGTTCGTTTAATATTACGGAGCTAAGATATTTTTGCAGAAAAAGTTTAATGCTGTGAAAAGCAGAAACTATCTTTTTAATTTTTGGCTTCTGATAATATGTCTTGCTCTTTGGATCCATGGAACATAAGACACCAGACTGGGGACACCCTCCCCAGGTTGCAAGCTTAGAACCTTCTAGAATCTTCCGAGAACAGACAGCTGGTTTACAACCTGTGGCTTAAATACCAAAGGAGAAAGTAGAGAAAGGAGCGAAAGCCAAAGGGCCACATAGTGTTTGATTCCTTGTGTACAAAATGTCCAGAACAGGCAAATCCATAGCAACCTAGAAACATCAGATTAGCAGTTGTCAGGGCTGGGATACTTATAGGATATGAGGTCTCCTCTTGGGGGGATGAAAATGTTCTGGAACTAAACAGAGATGGTGGTTGTGCAACACTGTGAATGCACGAAATGCCACTAGATGGTTCACTTTGGTTAAAAAGGCGAATTTTACATTATGTGTATTTTACCAAAATTGAAAAAATAATAAAAGCCACAGCCTGATGCCAAATTCACAGCTAACTTTACTCAGGAATAAGCAGGGGTCTTTTTTCACCACCTTCCTCCTCCAAGTCAGGACACGCCAGTGTATCCCTACGGGATGATTTCAACGGGACTTGCGGGGAAAGAGCGGCAGCTGAGTCAAATGTGGAAAAAGAATAAAACCCCACAGTGAGCTCTCAACAGACACAAAGTCTCCCGAGTCTGTGATGATCTTCCCTTCAGAAAGTCTTCCAAGAATCATGGTATGACCAGAGACGCCCCATCTGGGGACAATCTGTTCCTGCAACAGCATTTGATAAAAGACTCAACTCTGATGATGTTTCTCCTTCTTAGATGTGACCAGTGTCGCCTTTCCTAAGTAAATTTGCTTGTAAGTAGGGGAAATCTCAAAGTCTCTGGACGCCCTACGCCTCCGTGTGCTGTTTTCTCACTGGCCATCACACACACAGCTGCCGTGAGGAAGAAGTGAGTTAACTGATGTGAAAGTGCTTTGAGGACAAAACCGGCTGCACGGGTTATCTCACAAATTTGTCAGTTTGTGAGAATGGGCAGCAAAACTTAGTGGCTAATTTTAGAAGGAGCTGCTCTGAGGAATTGGACGACAAGTAGAAACCAAGGATCTGGCTTGTGCTCCAAGGAGCAGGGACGTGGTGGATCAATAGCTCGCTGAGCATCCACCGATGCTGACTGGGCACTCGCAGTGTGTCTGGTGTGGTTCTACGTGTCTTTTTCTCTCTCCCCGACAATTGTTTAGGTGACGTGGACGTGCAGCGTTTCCACTGCCATGAAGCCAGTTGAATTAAAAGTTGAGCTCAGAGACACTTCATGGGGTCGACACCCATTGTCCAGAGTGAGACGAATTCCATCGTAACACCCACAGCATCAGCATCAGCATCAGGATGACTCTGAGCATCCGCGTCAGAATAAACACAAAGTCCAGCTCCTGGTAGAAAATGTGTACGTGGAAAAGAGCAGCATTTGCTTCTTTTGAGGCCAAGTAACATTCTACTTGTGTGGATCGGCCACATGTTTATCCATTCACAGGCCGGTGGACACTTGGGCTGTTTCCATATCTTGGCTACATCTGCTTTACCACGTGGTGCCCGTGGTTACCCATACGGTATTGTGCACTTCAAAATTTAAGGGAGCGGATCTCATGTTAAGTGTACTTACTACAAAACAAACAAACAAAAAACAGAAGGAAAGTCTTCTTCAGGTGCCTCTGCTGAGACCCCCTTATAGGGTCAGAGAGGGAAACTCGTAAGACTCTTTTCCCCACTGCTCAGTTCTTTTGTATGCCAGGACCTCCTCGCGCCCCCCACCAGGGCCCGTAAAACTGCCAGAGTCTTCCGCTCAGGGCTCTGTCAGCAGTGAGATGACCCTCATGTCTGCTTGACCCTTGATCAGTACGACCGACACTCCATGGGGGCAAGTGGGACAAGGAGAGTCGGTGCTTTAGCCTCTTGCTTGTACCAGCACGGTGAAGGCTGATCTCTTTCATTTTTGGCTTGTCGCTTTAATTGGCTACTCCAACACCTGACAGCTCAGCTGAGCTCCTGACAAGGAGCACTATCAATATCAGCATCAGTAGCAAAATCAGCATCAGTATCAGGGATCAGTACCACTATCAGTGTCAGTATCAGCATCAGTTATCAGTATTACATCAGCATCAATAGCAGCATCATTATCGATATCAGCATCAGTATGAGTACCAACAGCAGCATCAATGCCAACACCAGCACTCACATCTGTATCCGTTCCCACACCAGCATCAGTATCAGCATCGTCATTGGCATCCATATCAACATCAGCATCAGTATCAATATTAGCATCAGTATCAGTGTCAGTACCACTCTCAGTATCACCATCAATTATCAGTATCACCATCAGCACCAGTTTCAGTATCAGTATCAGCATTAGTATCAATAGCAGCATCGATATCAGCACCAGCATCCACATCTGTATCCACATCAACATCAGCATCAGTATCAGTATTGGTATCCATATCAGGCCCTCAACTAAATCCCCCATCCGCACCCATGGCGTCTACACAATGCCAAGGCCCCGGGTGCATATGGGGAAAGTGGTTTTATTTACATTATCGCCTTTTGGAAGAGACCCATATCCTAGAAGTCCTTCAAAATGCGTAGCATGCCAGGGAAGTACTGATTATTCATTTTCTAAAAATTAGCTTCCGTGTTAAAAGTAAAGGCAAATCACTTGAGAGTTTCGAAACGTGCTCATTTGTCAATTACTCGTGGAGGCAGGCAATGCGACTGAAGAGGAGGCAGCCTTCCCAGACGCTGGCTGATAAGCATATGGACTCCCGAAAGAAAAACGTTTATTTTCAGCATTCAAATCATGATGGAACAAGACACAGGCTGCAAACCTTTCTTGGAAGCGGAACGTGAACCAGCCGTCGGCCCCTTGAAGAGCCCCAGATGTAAACCATTAAATTATCTAAGCATTAAAGCGTCTTTGATTTGAAACTGTAACTGGTCGATGTCCTTCCCGGGAACATGGATGGTATGAAGTTGGTGGAAGCGGTCACACAGCCTCATTGTGGGTTTCTAGAAGGACACAGGGTGAAGCCCTGACAGCCAGCCTGCCCCCGGAGGTGTGGGTCCACCTCATGCACAGGAAGCTCGGGCTTGTTCTAGACAGCTGACTCTGCGCGCCGTGTTTTCTTTTTCTCCTGCTGCTGCCAAATGCGAGGAATGTTGTCCCTTCACCCCACAGATGCTCGGAACCACCCGTACGGCAGTTTCGTCATATTGTTTTATTTAAAGAACAGGGAAAAGGGAAGATCTTGACCTTCCTGGGTCCCGGGCAGAGGTGAGAAATAACACATTTAACAGGAATGTGGAGAAGGCAAGCAGGCTCAGAGTGGACTCCTTGGGAGCCAGCGATAATCCTGCGAGTGAGCGTGAAGCCTTGCAGATCATCCCTGCTCATATTTGTGGAGTGGACTGTTTTTCCAATCAACTACGCTTATGATAGATAAGCACCCACTTTATTAAAAAGAATCATCAGAACACCTCCAGGATTGAGAAGATGCGGGGCGACGAGAGAATTCGAGGTCGTCTTCCCAGCCTGGAAACTTGACACATCCGTAAACGTAACATCATAAGAGGATTTCATAGTCGCATCAGGAAAAAATAAAAATAAAAAAATAAAAAAACGCTCACATGGATATTTGCTTGTAGGACCCAATTGTTGAAATGCATTCAAAACCTACGATCCTGAAAGATGTGATTATGGGTTTTCAACATTTCATTCATTCAGAGAGAGACACTCAGCTCCTGGTTTTTCAGATGCAAAGCAAACCCACCTCCCATCCTCAGATGCACACCCCACTTGCCATATTTATTTTCTTCACTCAAAGAACAAGGTGAATTATATTCCTTTGCAATTTTGCAGAGCTGGGCTGCTGTTCACTGGGGGTTTGATAAGAGAATTGTAAATGAACTCTTTCCCATCATCTGTGGCTATCGGAATAGCTTAAGGGGGATTTCACCACATCTAAAGCATTTAAAAAAAAAGAGTCCCAAAATCGTGGTCGGAAAGGCAGTTTTAATTTCTCTGCACCACTTGCAACATGCAATTATGTTACAAGTTTATTGTTCAAATGTGACATGGGTGTACTCTCTGGATTGTGATGTGACATATCAATTTTGAAATTTATTTTTAAAAAGTTTCAATAGGAGAAAAGTCTTTCATGTAGATTTCATTGCTTATTGAAAGCCTAACGTGTGAGGACCTGTCTTAAGCTGGAGATACAGCAATAAATAAGAATGGAAAAGACTCTGTGCCCTGGAGTTTCTATCTGCTGATGGGACAGACAAGGAAAAGTAGAGAATGGGGCCTGAGGGTTTTCATGGGCAAATGTTCAGGGTGCTGCCTGCTGAGGAGGCTGGAGCCAATGTAAGAATGACAGGGAGGAAGGAGGTGAGGGGATGTTTCAGGAGAATTCCATGTATAACGAGTGTCGTAGGCAGAACAGTGGCCTCAAAGACGTCCACGTCCTAATCCCCATGTGGTAGACATAATAATGTCCCCAAAGATGTCCACGTCCTAATCCCCATGTGGCAGACAGAATAATGTCCCCAAAGATGACCACGTCCTAATCCCCGTGTGGTGGACAGAATAATGTCCCCAAAGACGTCCACGTCCTAATCCTCGTGTGGTAGACAGAATAATGGCTCTCAACGTCATCCACTTCCTAATCCCTGAGCCTGTGAATATGTTACCTCCTGGGGCCAAAGGGACTTTGCAGATGTCATTAAATTAAGGACATTTCGATGGAGAGATTACCGCAAATTGTCTGGGTCCTCTCAGTGTCATCCCAAGAGGCCTCTTAACAGGAAGGCGGGAGAGTCAGGGTCAGAGAGAGATGGGAAGATGCTGCACCCCTGGCTTTGAAGATGGAAGAAGGGACCAAAAATTCCGGAATGCTGCAGGTCTGGAAGCTGGAAACAGCAGAGAAGCAGGTCCTCCCCTGGAGCCTCCGGAAGGAACCAGCCCTGCAGACGCATTAATTTCAGCCCCGTGAGACCTGTGTGGGCCTTCTGACCTCCAGACCTGAGGGAGAATAAATGTGTGCTGTCGTAAGCCACCAAGAGGGTGGTAATTTTACGGCAGCCACAGGACACTCGTACACGGAGGAACATACAAGGAGCCTGTGCGGGAACCAGCTTAGCATGGCGGGGACCCCACGGAGATGGGCTCAGCTTCAGCACAGCCTGCAGAGGGGTGGGGAGGCGAGGGGGCAGGCCTGAAAAGGATCACGTGGTCAGGAGAGAGGGGCCCAGAGGCCGCGGTCAGGTAGCTGAACTTTATTGCACGAAGTGAGGTCACTGGAGGGTTTTGAGTGGGACAAGGGGTGAGTGTGTACGGGGGTCTCTTAGTCTGCTCGGGCCACCATAACAAAATAGCATAGACCGGGGGGCTTAAAGAACAGACATTATTCTCACAGTCCTGGGGGCTGGGAGTGCAACATCAAGGCGCTGGCAGATTCGGTGTCTGGAAAGGACCCTCATCTTGGTTCACAGACGGCCGTCTTCTTGCTGTGTCCTCACACGGCGGAGAGAGAAGGAACTCCAGCTGGTCCTTCTTCTTATAAGGACGCTAATCCCATCATAAGGACCCCAGCCTCGCAATGTCACCTAAATGCAATTTCTTCTGACTTTGCCGACCCCTCTGTGAGTTATTTCAAAATCTGATTCATCTTGCAAAGTTTGACAGAAAACACTGTCTTCTCCAGGAAACCTTCCTTGAGCATCTCTCTCAAACATAGAGATTGTCCAAGGGATAGACACATGGGACCAGTCAGCGTGGGCAGCCCTTCCCTGGAATTTAATCAGCAAACACCAAGAGCGGGAGGGATGGCTCAGACTGTGTAAGTGCAGAGTTGCAGAAGCTACTTTTCCTCGCCCTGCCTCCTGGAGGAAGTCTGTCTGCAGTGAGAAAGTCCACTCTGAAACACGGAGAGAAGTATGGAGCTGAGAGGGTGACAGGAGGTTTCTGAGAAGCTGTCCATTCTCACTTGGTTTAATTACCTTTCCTGGACTTCCTTGCAGCCATATGTGACTGTGTGATGAAATTTGGGCCCATGGAAAGTAAAAGGAAATGCCTTAGGCAGATGAAAGTCTCTTTAATTTCTTAAAAAGTAAAGAAGACCTCTCCTCTCCCCTTCTCCTGCTGGCTGGAATGCAGACGTGAGGGCTGGAGTCCTTGCAGCTAGATTGGACCATGAAGAAATAACATGTTCAGAATGGCAGAGCAACAACACGGAGGATGCCTGACATCTTGGATCTCCCTAACAGATCTAGACTCCTAGCTCTGGTTTCCTATCATGTCAGAGAGAAATAAACGTCCATCTCATTTAAATTTTTATTACTTGTTTGTTTCCATCATATTCTGTTAAACCAACTCCAATTTGAGTCTTGTGTCTGATTCATCTCCAAACTCCCGTAGCTACCAATTTGCCTGGGACATAGAAATTTTTTAGCCAAATTGCCATTTTCCTGTCACGGTTGCTAGAACGCTGTGCAAAATGGCCTCTGAATTAACGATCTTACCCTTTGTGTTTGTAAAATAAACACTCTTATTTCTTGCAAAGGAGTGAGTGAGGCTTTCACAAGACCCTCGGGCTGTGTTTTTCTTACATCAGTAGCGGCACCTCAGGCTAAGCACGGTTTCCTGGCCCTAAGCACTTCCTGGCTGGACTAACGCCTTCCCCCCCTGGAACATGACATCACTGTCATCTCCCCACACCTTACTCAAAAATCCCCCATGTCTCTCCTCTACCTAGAGCAAAGGTGGCAAAATGTGGGAGCAAAAGGAAGCAACTTCAAGCATCTTGAACCTCACACAGCTCTTGGGTCTGTGGGACCAGAGGGACCTCCCATTGCTATCCCCAATGACTCTCATTGCTGTAATTGGCAACTTCCCAGAGCTCACCCACAACACAACACATATTTCCCATCCTTGATCTCAAATATAAATCCTAAATTTTTCAGTATGGCATTCCAGGCCTTCTGTGGTCCAACCCGGTCTTGCCTTTCAACAATATTCCTTCTAAGAGGCTTACAGAATCTTCTGCTCAGGCCACCCCTGCCTTACGCCCTCAGCAGGCTTTTTGCATTTCAGATGCTGCTGTAGGCACCAGAGAGAGCAAATAAAACAGACAAAAGTGAATAAAATAGTGCATAAAACAGACAGAACTCCCTGTAGTTATTAATCTTGCATTTTGGTGGCCAGCAACATGAGTACGTAAAATAGAGAGCTTGCTACACTGTGACGGATGGCAAGAAGGCATACAGAGCAGGAAGGGTGTTGGGGGGCTGGTGGGATGAATGGCATCTTCGCTCTCTGTACTTTTGGTCACGTGGACCCCCGGGCTCTGAACATACATCGTTACCATCTCCACTTCTTCCCATCTATCTGTACTGTAGGGAAGGAAGAATATTCCTCTACCCTCTAGGTCCTTCTGGCTGGTCTAAGAATTAAATTGACATGAGACAGAATAACAGGAGAAAATCAAAGTTTAACAACATGTATACACTGGAGAAACCCAGGAAAACTGAGTTACTCACCAAAATGGCGGAAGCCACCACCTTAAATACCATCTTCAGCTAAAGACAAAGGAGGATGCTGGGGGTGGTGGTTTGGGACCTCAAAGGGGAGAAGGCAATTCACATGGAGATGGGAAAGCAAATGTTTGGTACACAAGTGTTTATCTTGCGTTGCAAAGACAATGAGACATGGACAGACTTTGATGAAATCTCCCTTGCTAGGTTCCTCCCTGTCTACCACACCTAGTTCATATTATCCTACGGTTATCTATGGTGATAGCTCCTTCCCCGAGCAGGCCTTCTATCTAAAATTCTTTTAGCAACTTAGGGGGGAGGTCAAAGTTTCTTCCTGAGTGTTTTGTTCTTAAAAATAAGCCAAAGACACATATTTTGGGGTGGCCAATTCTGATCCCCCACAATCGCCCCCTGAATCTCACCCTACCCGTGAAGCCATTCTGGCTCATGGTTGACATACCAATAACAAGACTGTCAGAAAGGCAACCGTCAGATCACTTGAGCAAACCGACGGGTCTTGAATTTGACACAGAATTTTGCCTACATGGAAACACAACCCCCCACGGGTCCAGCCCCGCTACCCTTCACATTTGCTATTCAATGCTTGCCTGACCTTCCAGTAGGTTCCTCATGAAGGTGGGACTTGTCCCGGGGTCCTCCCACATGGGACAGTGATGGATGGCCCACGCTCCCACTTCAGCTCTGCGACGAGGAGAGGGAGCGTCTTCGCTAACTACTGCTGCCGGATGCAAATGTATTCAAGAGGGTTTAGTATTTACGGCACAAGGAGCGGGTGTTTAGAAAAACAAACCTGCCATAATATGTCTGATGGAGAATATTGATAGAAAATAAAAGCATTCTGAAGCCGTTAAACGCTCTTTCCCGTCCTCAAGCCTCTTTAATTAATTTAAGGATTTTCCCATTGAAAAGCACAAATGGAAATGCTTATTAATCAGTGAAGCTTTCAGGCTCTTATCAATCATTTCTTATGTAAACTACTGTCTTGTGACCCAAAGTGGGTGGGTGACTATGATGATATGATTTATTTCCTTAAATGCATCTATTTGCCCTTGAAATCCACTCCCAGTGACGGCAAGTCTGGCGGTGAACAGCTCTCTGACGAGCAGAGGCATCAGGCAGCACAAAATCGTCTCCTCCCGGCTTCTCTCCTTACCAGCTCCCAAGAGTGAGCACCAGAGGGATTTGGAGAGGACGTCCGGATGGAGTGGGGCCACCTGCACCGTCAGGCATCGGTGTCGCTCAGGAGTCCACACACCCCAGAATGGGAGGCCCACCGTGGTACAGACAGACAGTGCTCTCAACTACTTTAAAGAGTGGCCTTGAAGGCCGTGTGAAGATGTGTAGCACCAAACACGATGGAAAGTTAGGAAAATAGGACACAGAATTTGTAAATTGGAAGAGATGGTGTCATGGAGCCAACCTCATGACTCCGTCCTTCGTCTGATCACATTTTAAGCCCACCCTGTGAGCCTGAGGTCTGGTTTTCTTTAACCCATCACATGCATCTCTACTAGTGAAGCACACTACTATTGTTATTACTATTATTATTCACATTTAACAAGAAAAGAGATCGAGGTTAGTCATTACACTCTAGCTATAAGAAAGGATTGGAAGAGACAAACCTTGCTGTTTTGTTTACCACCAGGCTGTGGCCACCACTCATGATGCCCCATCCATCACGCTTACTCCCAGGCCATGCATCTCCAGGGTCAGACTCAGTGGGTTGGTGGGAATCTTTGGCTGTTGCGCGGTGCCAGCCCTCTCTTCTTGAATCTGAGTTTTTCTCCTCTTCCATTAACCCTACCTAGGGCTATCGGAGCATAATGAGAAGTCTCGGGGACTCTCCAGTTTCTACCCATGATTCCCTGGCCCTATTCCATTGGCTTTGTTTGACTTTTGTCAAGGAGAATATGTCTCAGTCTGTGTCTTTGCTCTGTACCTGTCCCAAGCCTTTCTTCCCCCATGAGAACCCACAGGAGAGTCCACCTCAGGCGTTCCTAACTTCAGCACTATTAATGTGTGGGGCGTGTGTGAGTCAGCTTGGGCGGCTACAATGAAATACCACAGACTGGGCGTCTTATACCACAGACATTGATTTCTGAGAGTCCTGGAGGCTGGAAGTCTGAGATCAGGGTACCAGCTTCATTGGGTTCTGGCGAGGACTCTTCCTGGTTTGCAGATGGCTACATTCTGTCTGTGTCCCCATAGGACAGAGAGAGAGAGAGAGAGAGAGAGAGAGGAAAGTCTCTGGTCTCTTCTTACAAGGACACGATCCCGTCATGGAGCTCCTTCATCAAGATCTCATCTAACCCTGATCACCTCCCAAAGATCCCCCCTCCTAATTCCATCTCATTGGGGGTTAGGGCTTCAACAAATGAATTTGGGTGGTGGCCCAAACATTCAGTCCATAATAGGGTGGGATAGCTCTTTTTAGTGTGGGCCATCCTGTGCATTGTAGGATGTTGAACATCATCCCTGGATCCCTGGTCTCCACCCACCAGAGTCCAATAGCCCCCTTCCCTCTGGTATCACAACCAAAAATGTGCCCAGACATGGCCAAATGTCCCCTATGAGGGCTCAATAACCCCTGGTGTAGCCTAAGGATGACCAGACTGTGTCTCTTTGCTCATTCCAGTTGACTGGAAGGGCTCACACCAAACCATGGTGGACTGGCCCTGTCGTTGACTCTCCCTTTCTCTCCTAGAGTTGCTTCCTGGGTTAGGAACTTGAAGGGTTAAACAGAGGAAGGAAGACCCAGGCCAGGCTCAGAGACAAGACGCTGGGTCAACCTGAAGAGGCCAGAGCCTCCATAAATGCCAAAGCAGAAGGGAGTGTAACAGTTGGGTCTGAGATTATCCGCGGCTGCTCTAACGAGCGTGTCTCCTGAGGGAATCTCACACCAGAATGGGGCCAGCTACTCAGAACGCCCACTGCCTGAGCCACACCGTTCTGTGCTAAGAGACCTCAGCGTGAGCATGCCGACCGTGGACTCCGGCTGCCAAGATTCCCTCAAGGAAATGTTACAAGGGACCATGTGATTTCCCGTCTCAAAAAATTCACTGTGGGAAAGAGATCATCTTTGACTCAGAGAAGGCAAAGAATCCAAAGGGAAAAGAGTCGATATCAGTTTGTGATGAGGATGCATGAGCAAGAATGAGCGTGACTCATGATAAGACGTTATCTGCTTTCCGTTCCGTTTATGCAACAGATTGCAATAATTTGGAAACTGTCTTGTAAAATGCCGAATCTCTGTGTTTCTGACAGGCACCAGAGCTTGCAAATTATGACAGAATCAGTCAACAGGTTGGAATTCGATGCCCTTCCAAAAAAGGGACCCTGGAAATGCCCTTGAAACGTCACCACCAGGAGGGTTCATTAAAAAAAATGTGCATGTCGCTAAAACCGAGACCTTGCATTCAGATTTCGCAATTGTTCAGAAAGGGCTAGATGGAATTTTCCTTTGCTCTATGGAAAAGCACGAGATGATTTTTTAGTAAATCAACGTACACAGATTTACAGAAGAATACCATTTGCAGTTAAAAGATATTAAAAGCACTGAAAATGGATATGCTGATTACTCGTGTGTGCTGTCATATATTTTACAGCCATGCTACTTGTAAATCTTTGCTAATTATTAGTTCAAATGATTGTGTCTGCCTAAAATGAACATTTTTTTCTTTAAAAATGCACATATTTTAGATGTTTCATGAGTTCGAAGTAGTTGTTTTCTCTGGTTCGTCTGATAGTGAGGTGGCTTGGCATCTGCCAGAATCCAAGAACCCAATAATTTACCTGGGTCTCACCCTCAACGGTCTATTTATAAGTGAAGGTGATTTTCTTAAAACGTGTCTTAATTTGGGAAACTTCTTCTCCTTCAAAAAGAGGCTCTTTCTGTCAAATGCCAAAGAGGATTTCAAGGGAACGGCTAGCTTCAGTCTCGAGCGTTGACCTCGGTCTGTGAAATGATTTGTGTGCGTGCTTTTCTTTTTTTTTTTTACACCTCTCAGGGGACGCCTGTGATCACTTTATTATTTATAGATTAAAGAGCATTGTTGCTAATTAACACTGTTCTAGTTGTCAGTGGGTAGAGTTGTCTGCTTTGAAGTTTTTCTGATGTTGTAGTTTGGGAATTCCGTACGCCGCTGTAGTTGGCATAGTTTTGGACTTAGGAACCTGTGCGTCTAAGCAATTATTTAATGTTCTGTGATACCAATGCATGTCCATTATCTCAGAATATCCCTAACAGGATCACGTCCTGAGAACGTGTTTATGTCAGGGGAAAGGGTTTTCTGACACTAAGTCCTCTGGTGGCGTGTCCACACCACTCTGCATCCTTCTTATCAAGCCCTTTCATGGAAAACGGGTGAGTGTCCTGGCACAGAACTGTCCCAGGAGCACCTCCCTGGGAGAGCATGAGAAAAGTTCGCCAAGCAACCAGTGGCTTCTTAGTTTGCTAACTCGGGGGGGCATCATGACTTAGAGACACACGCACACACCTTCTCCACCCAACAGATGTGTTACACGGGTGCTGTAGAATGTAGACGATGTGTACAGGCTGAATAGTGCCCCCCCTCAAAAAAAAAATCATGTCCACCCAGAATCTGGGAATGGGACCTTGTTTGGAAACAGGGTCTTTGCGGATGTGATTAAGTGAAGGATGGAGATGAGGTCATCCTGGAGGAGGGTGGCCCTAAATCCAATGACAGTGTCCTCATCAGAGACAGAAGAGGAGACACAGACACAGAGGATAAGCCACGTGGAGACGGAGGCAGAGATGGAGGGAGGTGGCCACCAGCCCAGGGACGCCTGGAGCCCCAGAAGCTGGAAGAGGCAGGAAGGACCCTCCCCTGGAGGCTCCGGAGGGAGCGCGGCCCTGCGACCCCTTCATCTCAGATGTCTGGTCTCCAGGACTGGGGAGGAGCAGTGTCTGTTGCTTTGAGCCACCTGGTTTGTGATTTTTGTACAAAAATCTCAATAAACAAATAGAGTATTGTGCCATTTTTCCCACATGGGGACACCTGGGCTGCACCCCGGCTGGCTTCTTCACGAGGAGACTCCAGCGTTCAACTGCTCGGCCCAGAAATGATGGAGATGCCTCATTCTCCCAGTTACACAGCAATCTGCATGCCTTCCCGGGCCACTGCACACACATTCAGAAATCCAATCGGGCGGCCACAGATACTTTTAAAGCTAACTGTTAAAAACAAAAAAAAGAATTTGTGATGGGCATTGGGTTCTTCACAAGCAAAAATGTCCAATGGATTGTGTTTCTTTAGACTCGAGAAAAGAAGTCTGGATGGAAAGTTAATATCTTCATGCAAATAAAAGTTTTGTAAATCAACAGGATCTCCATTAATTCATACGTGCATTTATGCTACACGTTTCTGTTGATAACCAAACACACACGTGTGCATACTCATGAACACACTGACCCAAGGGAAAGAAGGACATTTGCAATGTCAGCCCGGTAGGACAGCAGAAGGGATTTCCGGATGCTTTTGGGGTCTGTAACCTCAATGATCCAGACGCCCCCTCCCTGGTTGGCACAAGGAATGGCTCAGAGTTTTGTGTAGACTCTCTCGTCTACACTTCTACTGTGTCCTGAGTCCTCATCAATCTTATTTTACAACTGAGAGTGGACGCTGTCTCTCACAAATTTCCATGGTGTATGGATATGTGGGGTGTGGTGTGCGTGTGAGTGTGTGTGCCTGTGGGTGTGTGTGTGCACTTTGGGACGATGCAAGCAGAGGAATGGAGATAATTGCATCTTCATTGCACCCACGATGGTCAAGGTTGGCCTGGGCTCATGTTGGGAGGCCACTGGACACGGATGTATGATGTCCTCGTTGATCCAGGGACCCAGGTATTAGAGATGCTGGAGCATCCTTCTAATGCAGCACCCCAATCCTCCAGACCCTACAAAAGTTTGCTCAATCAATGGGATGCCAGTGACCTTGAATTGGTGGATCTTCCCCACCATGACCTCAGAACAACCCCCCACCCACCCCGAGGTGACAACGTGCTGTCGTCATCGGCCAGGTTCACCGACTGGGAGAATCTCCCTGCAGAGGCAGAGGTGAGGTCTGGAAGGAGAGCGGGTTCCAGTCTGGAGACCAAGAACACTTATTACAAATGAGCATCATCAGGTATAAAATCTATGGATTTACCAATCCAACTTTTGAGTTCGCTTTGCACGAAGTCATCGCTTCAAAGACTGATCAGACCACTAAGAGTTGTCATATAACCAATAGAAATTTATCCTTTCCCAGTTCTGGAGACCAGAAGTCTGAAATCAAGGTGTCAGCAGGGTTGGTTCCTTCGGAGGGCCACGAAGGAAGGATTTGTTCCAGGCCCTTCTCCTTGGTTGGTGGATGGTCGCCTTCCTCCTGTGGTTCTCCTCCCGGCACACGTCTATCTCCAAATTTCCCCTTTTCATAAGGACACCAGTCATCGGATTAGGGCCCACCCTAATGAACTCTTTTTAACTTCCCTAATTACTTCTGCAACGACCTTATTTCCAAACAAGGTCCCATTCTGAGGCACTGGGGGTCAGAACTTCCACATACGAACTCTGATGGGACACATTCCAACCCACATCAAACATGTTGCAGAGATAAAACCCAATAATTGAACCCACGGGCAAGAAAATAAATGGAAACCAACATGAGTACCTTGTCCTGTCGGCTATATGACAGCCTTTGGTAACATTTCCTCCTTCTCCAAACAGTCTCAAAGCCTTCACAGATCTTGCAGAAATTACAGAGTTCCCCGAAGCATTAAGACCTATGAGTTTCCTTGGGTCCCTGGAAAGACCCTTGTGGGGTAGACTCAAATCTACTGCTTTGGGGAAAGCGTTGATCCTAATTGCCCAATGCTAAAACCCTGATGTTTATCTGATCTTTATCTGTCTCACTTGGAAGACCCCGCAGGCGATGCAGCCTTCCTTCATCCCGTCAGAACCATCAGCTGTAGCTGCAATGTGTGTGCAATTTCCAGCCCCATAAAACTGCTTTCGATTTGCAGGTGGCCTCGCATTTCGCCGTCCAACCTTTCAGGCAGAACACCCAGATTTCACGGACAGCAGAAATTACAGCCACTTTTCTCGTCGACTTCGTTTTCGTTCCTCTCCCCGGCCTTCCCCACGCAATGCTCCCTCTCCCCAGCTGGAGGGAAACCTGAGATCCCCCCGCAATTTAACACGTCTCCGGCTTTGATTTTCCGAAAGGGGAAAGGCGAGGATTTCCGGAAATAAACCTTGCGCGTCATAACACATCAAAGGAAGATGAAACAGAAGCTAGCGGAGAAAAAAGCGAGGGGGGTTGACGGGCGTCTCCACCGCATGTGGGTTGATAGGAAATATTTTAACGGGGTCGCCGTTGGGAAGGGCGGGGAGGTGTCTACACACCACAAAATGATCTGCTATAATCTCCTCTGTTATCAAAGGGGGCCTGAGATTGCCCCCAGTCTAAGCTCATTAGTGTTATTGGGGGAGGGAAGACTTAGTGTTGGAAGGCATGTGGATTCCCGTCCACGCTGCAGGCTCCCTGTGAGACAAGAAACTGCAGAGTGTGCTTGTGGCCGCCCTGGACCCCACAACCCCAAGACTCGAAACTCCCCAGATGTGCATCCCCTGAATAGGCTTCCAACCTATTCAGGCTCCCGGCACCCCACTGAGGTCGTGCCCTTTGATCTGCAGGAGATTGTAACCATGGGTCTGTGCTGACACCACCACCACCTCGCTTTCTGCCCCGGACACACCTCCTCATGTTCTTGCTGAAGTTTGGCTGGAGGTCTGACAGCCCCCATCTTCGCATTTGGGCTGGGGCTGCTGGTGGAGAGGGGCTGTTGATGCCAGAGATGACCTCCTCTCCCCGTTCTCTCTGTCTATCTCCAATTCTCTCCCTCTCTCTATCTCCCTGTCTCTCTCTCTACTGTCTCTTCACCTTTCTCCCTATCTCTGTCTCAATCCCCATCCTTCCTTCCCCCACCTCTCTCTCTCTATCTCTCTCCATCTCTATCTCTCTTCTCTCTGTCTCCCTTTCTGCTGTGTCTCCATCTCTCTCTTTCCATGTCTCTCTCCATCTCTCTCTCCCTCCATCTCTACTCTCTCCCTCCACGGTCTCTCCACCCCCTCTCTCTCTCTCTGTCTCTCTCTCCATCCTTCCTTCACCTTACCTCTCTCCCTCCCTCTATCTCTCTCCTTTCTGTCTGTCTCTCTCTACTGTCTCTTCATCCCTCTCTCTCTTTGTCTCTCTGTCTCTCTCCATGCCTCCTTCCTCCCACCTCTCTCTATATCTCTCTCTCTCTCTCCTTTCTCTGTCTCTCTCTTTCTATCTCTATCTCTCTTCTCTGTCTTTCTCTGCATCCCTCCTTCTCCCCACCTCTCTCTCTATCTCTATCTCTTTATATCCATCTCCATCTCTCTATCTCTCCATTCCTCTCTGTCTCCTTCTTTCTCTTTGTGTCTCTCTCTCCATCCTTCCTTCTCCCCACCTTACTCTATATATCTCTATCTCTTCTCCCCCCCTCTCTTTGTCTCTGTATCTCTCTTCCCTCTCTCTGTCTCTCTATCTCTATCTCTCCCTCTTTCTGTCTCCCTCTCTTTCTCTCCGTCTCTCTCCAACCCTCCTTCCTCCCACCTCTGTCTCTGTATGTCCATCTGTATCATTCCACCGTTTTCTGTGTGCCCCCCCTCTATCTCTTATAGATCTCCATCTCTGTCTCTCCCTCTCTCTCTCTCTGTCTCTCTATCCCTTCTTCCTCCACCTCTGTCTCTGTATCTCCATCTCTATCATTCCACCGTTTTCTCTCTGCCCCCATCTATCTCTTTATTGATCTCCATCTCTATCTCTCCTTCTCTCTCTCTGTCTCTCTAACCCTCCTTCCCCCACCTGTCTCTGTATGTCCATCTCTATCATTCCACCGTTTTCTGTCTGCCCCCCATCTATCTCTTATCCATCTCCATCTCTATCTCTCCCTCTCTCTCTCTCTCTCTGTCTATCCCTCCTTCCCCCACCTCTGTCTCTGTGTCTCCCTAGTTTTCTCTCCCCGTCCATCTCATCACCAGAGCAGCATCTGGGATGTGGAGGACCTGTGGGCCTATGCCTTGACCAGCACCCACAGAACATATAAAACACAGCTGACCCCAGGACACCTTCTCGACACTGCTCAATTTCTCTTCATGAGGTCTGTCCCTTCAGGACTAAGAAGACGGTCTTCAGTTCACAGTTTCTCGTGAACAACGGGACAATGTTTGAGCAATACGCAAAATCCTAACATTGAATTCCCAATGGGTTGAAGCAAGACCTTTTCAGAAAACAAAAATTGGGAAAATATGCCAGCAACAGACCTCCCCCAGAGGGAAAATTATAAAGAGAATCCTTAAAGCAGAAGAGACAGGACCCCAATAGAAGATTTAAATTCAAGAAGGAATGGGGCCGGCCCCGTGGCTTAGTGGTTAAGTGCACACGCTCCGCTGCTGGCGGCCCGGGTTTGGATCCCGGGCACGCACTGACGCACCACTTCTCTGGCCATGCTGAGGCCGCATCCCACATACAGCAACTAGAACGATGTGCAGCTATGACATACAACTATCTACTGGGGCTTTGGGGGAAAAATAAATAAATAAAATTAAAGAAACAGCACAAGTTAAGAGGTGCCACAGTCTTTATTAAAAAAAAAAAAAAAGAAGGAATGAAGTGAGTTTTCATCATGAGATAATGAAAATACCAAGTAACGTGGGTCATTGTAAAGAGATACAGACCTTATAAAACAATAACATCTTAAGGAGGTTAAGATAAAGGGAATTAAAATGCACAACAACAATGGTCCACAAATCAGGAAGAAATAAGTGAAGTTTGACGTTCTAAGGTGTTTGCATCGTCTGGACAGAGAGCAAAGGCATTAAAATTAGACTTTGAGAACTGAAGAGCATGAGTTTTAATATCAAGGATAACCTTCATGAGGTAGTGAAAGGATGTATGACTTCCAGGTTAATGGTGGTGGTGCCGAGAGCAATTATAATACAAAATGAAAACCTCAAGGACTCCAAAAGAAGTAAAAAACATAAGGGGCCAGCCCGGTGGCTCAGCTGCTCAGTGCATGCACTGCTTCGGCAGCCTGGGGTTCGCAGGTTCGGGTCCCGGGCGCGCACAAACACACTGTTGTCACGCCGTGTGGCGGCGTCCCATATAAGATAGAGAAGGATGGGCACAGATGTTAGCCCAGGGCTGATCTTCTTCACACACACAAAAAAAAAAGAAATAAAAAAAATAAAACTTTTGGGAACAAGTAGAAAACACACAGTAAGGTGGTAAATCTCTATCTATATCCATATCTATAACTATGTAACTATGTCATATCTATATGTATATCTATAACTATATCATATCTGTAACTATATATCTATAACTATATATCTATATTTACATCTATAGCTGTATCAATATTTATGTCTATAACTATGTCTATATCTTTTTTCTGTAGCTATATCTATATCATATCTCTATCTATATGCATATCTATATCATATCTATATCAAAATCTATATCTATACCTATATCTTTATAATTTTTATCTACATCTATATCAATATCTATATCATATCTATATCTACATTTATATATATAATTACTAAAAAATGTCCATATGCTTGGAAATTAAATTTCTAAATAACCCATGGGTCATAATCGACATTGGAAAACACTATAAGCAGAAAGATAATGAAAATAAAACCAATGAAAATATCTCAGATGCCACTTAAAACCATGCAGAGTGTAAAATGTGCAATTTAAAGGCAATTATAAAAGATTTGAAAAATATCAATGAACAAAACAACCTTCTCAAGAAATTAGACAAAGAACAGGAAAAACTCACATAAATTAGTAGGAATTAAATCATAAAAAGGAGATCAGAAGTCACCAAGAAGATAAGAAATGTATAATATAGAGTACTGCAGTGAAGTACTCTAAAGACCAAGGGAAAAAATCTCTGATAATATCAATCAAGCAAATCAGAGAAGGTAGAAGGAAGTAATATCAGGGATAAAAATTGAGAAATTACTACAGATCCTATAGACATTTAAAATTTCATAAGTGAATATTATGAACAACTATTTGCCTATACACTCGAAACTGTAGATAAAATGAACACATTTCTAAAGATATGCAATTTACCAAATCTGGCACCCAAAGAAACAGAAAATATAAACAATTTTTTAACCACAAAAGAGATTGAATCTGTAACTAAACACATTTATGCAAAGAAATCGAGATTCCCAAGGCTTTACCCATATATTCTACCAAATATCTAAGAAAGAAATAATGTCACTATTTCTTAAAATAGTCCAGAGATTGGAAAAAGAGGAAGCAGTCTCAACTCATTTTATGTCATTGGTATAGCCCTTACACCAAAACCTAGGAAGAAAAATCACGGGCTAATCTCTTTTGTGAACACAGATACAAAAATAATAAATAAAATATTAGTGATATAAAAAAAGATGATAGGTGATATCAACTTGGGTTTATTCTAAGAATAAAGATTGGTTTAACAATGGAAATCGTCACATTAACAGAATAAAATTGAAAAATTGTATAATTATCTCAATGAATGCAGAAGAAATTGATAAAAATCAGCATTCGTTCATGATTTAACAAGTCAATCAATCAATGCTTTAGCAAACTAGAAATACAAGGGATTTTCCTTAGCCTGATAAGAGATATTTGCAAAAGATTTACAGTAATCATCAGACTTCACATCGAAATGCTGGCAGCCTTCCCTTTGAGATTCATAGGCAGGCAAGGATGTTGCTCTCCCCAGGTCCATTTACTGTGGTATTGGAGGTCCTGAGAAATCGTAAAAATCAGTCCATCAGAAAAGAAGAAATAAAGTTGTCATTGCTCATACACAACATAAATGTACATATAAACATTACAAAATTACAGATAAATGATTCCAATTAATAAGCCAGTTTGGCAAGGTCATTGAATACAAAAATCCATATAAAAAAATCCATTCCTGTTGTATATCCTGGCAACAAAGAATTAATTTCATAAACCGGTACCATTTGCAATAGCATAAAATTCTCATACTGAATAAAAAATCTAAAAAGATATCAGGATGTCTAGTGAGAAAACCACAAAATATTGTCGAGAGAAATAAAAGATATAAATATATGATGATATGGACTGTGCCCCGTTCTCCATAGCCCTTCATTCCCTTCCTAGTGCTTAACTCTGCCCGGGACCACTTTGTGTGCATTTCCTTGTGGATTTAAGAGCCTCCCTCTGAAAACTAGGTTGATCCCATAGGTCTTGTCCAGTGCTGATGGTTCCAGGTGCTCAGTACCCGTGAGCAGAATTCCGGGAGTTGGGGAAGCTAAGCCTCCGTCTGAGGCCTTCCCGCCTGCAAATGGTGCTCCCCGCCCACGGTCCAGCACGGCACAAGTCAGGGGGACAGGTGAGCACCGGGATGCTCGGCTGGCACATCCTCAAAATGTGAACGCTTATAGGAACAGAGTGTCCGCCCATTTGGAAGCCCCCAGGAACCCCTTCTGAACAGTCATGGTGAGAGGCCAACAGTAAAAGATGCTCTGGGCTCTGCTCCGAGCCCCACCTGTAGGAACTCAGGTATCCTTGGACCCCGGTGAGGCCAGTTGAGTGAAGAAGAAACCGAGGCACAGCCCAGTGTCCCCCGCTGGGAGTGGTGGATGAGGCACCTGCCCTGTTTCCTCTGTGCCTTTAGCCACGGGGTGGGTCCTTGCTGACTGCAGAGCTGTTTGCAGGAACCCTGTGCTCCTGGGTCCTTCCTTAGTCAAACCGGGTGGCCCTTGATAAGGTTCCTTAGGAAATCGCTTGCAGCAGCTTAGGGAATTTAAATGGCACATCGGAGGCTTCCCTTCCCTGATAGGACCCTGCCCCTCCCCACCGGCCAGGAAGTCAGACTGAAGGATGCACCTGTATCTTCATGTCCCTGGCCACACTATTTCTACTGCCCTCGGCTCCCAACCCAGGAATGGAGCATCTTCACCCTCCAGAGCCTGACTCCCCTGCTCTGCGCTGACCCAAAGCACTCTTGAGAGGGGAGAATTCGTGTCTTCCCATCTCCCTGGGGACGCCAGGAACTATTCTTCACCAGGACACTCCCGATGTCCCTCCAACCTTTCACACGCTCACCGAGAATCTCTGCTCCTCCAGCAGCTTCCGGTTCCTTCTCTGCTTTTCGACGTGCATGCATTCCGGTTACTTCTTCCCGGTTGGGAAGCTGCAACATGACCCAGACCCTCGCAACTCTGTGTTGGGATGAGTTGTGCAAAAATTCAGACATTTCTTGTCTTGTGTGAGCTTTTGGGAACCGTGCTGCATGGAACGATCTTCATCACTATTAAGGGAAATTGCAGGGGTGGGTGATGGAGGACCCGGATGGGTTCCTTGGGGTCTTTCCTGTTCTGCACGACCCTCTCTTCTGTCTCAGCACCTCCCGTAATGGGGTATCCTTAGGCAGCCCCCGTGGGACCCTCCTGCTGGGCCACCCCGGCCTCGGGAGGTTGGAAAGTCCCCTCAAAATAAAGCCTTGTCGTCTAAGCATTCAATTTACAGACGCCTCGCTGTTATTTTTGAACGCTGGAAGTTAATAATAAATATCATCTTTGTTTTCCAATTTTTTTACCGGCTTGATTTAAATGCTCCTGACAGCCCCCATCCAATCTTCCCATCCAAGCTGACAGGCGTGACACGCATCTCCCCGTACAAGCTCTCAATTATGCATAATCCAATATTTTCTAGGGTTTTAATTGAATCACTCGTCTCAAACTTGTTATTTTTAATTTACAACATTTGATTTCTGACACCGGCCCCTCGATGTCATAAATTATGCAGGCGAGAGTCTTACTTGTGTGGGTGATTAAAAAAAACTAATTAGGCATGATTAAAAAAACCCTGAAACGGAGACCTCTTAAACATGTGCATGTTACCACGCGGAGGAGGCTGGTTGCACTGGAAAGCCCTCGTTCTCCTTCTAAGAGATTATGTTCCGTTTCGTACAATTTGATTGATTCTGACAGAAATGAGAGAAAATGTAGGATTTTTTTTCCCTCTTTCCCTTCCTGAATATATACCAGAAATTGCATTACACGGCCCGTTGATGTGGATTTCTCCCACAGCTCATTGAATATAATTTTGTTAAGTGGGCAGGAAAATGAAAATGAAGAAAACAGAATGTAATCCCGCATTTTCTTTGGCACGGGGAGCGAGGTCGAGACGGGGCTGCGGGCGCCCCACAGGAACGACAATTAGAATTATTGCCCTTTCCAGCGCCAGCTAATGACAGCGAGGAGGAAAAGCGTAACTTTTTGAGACAAGGTCTCCGGCAAGCAAACTTGAGCATTTGAAAAACACAGCATCCTACAAGAAGTTCGGGAAGTGTGCAGAAAAAGGGTGTCTGTGGCAAGCCATTCCAAAATTGTGCAAAGAAGTGCATTCATGACTTACATCATCCAAGGGTGCATTTCCCTTCTGAGAATGAGCGAGGTGTCCCGGGACCCTCTAAGCTGGGAATTGACCATCACTGCCCTTTACCTCGTGTTCTCCCAACAGAGGGGCTGAGACTCCGTCCAAAGGAAGCAGAATCCACAGCTGTGGGTTTTGCGATGAACCCCGCTGAGCAGACCCTCAGAATTCCAGCCTTGGGGGAGCTTGCGGTTTAAGGAGAAGTAATTGCACAAACAATAGTAATCAAGGATAAGTGTGTGATATAAATAAAAATGACACCATTCTAGGAGCCAGGGGATAGTGGAGCATCTGCTCCATCGCTGGAAAGGAACCATCCTCTGAAGCTGTCTACACGGGGGACCAACCTCATGCTCGTCTCTACTGCTTCAACTTAATGCTACTTCTGTCCCTTTGGGGGTAGATAGAGAAAAAAACCAAACAAGACACGGAATTCCTTTCCTCCAGAGAGATTCCAAATATTTAGAGAGTGTTACTTGCTTCAACCTGGTCCTTTTGGCCATTTCTCATATCTGTTGCAAACAGGGGTCCCTCCCTTCTGAGGATTTGCCTTAATCCTCCCAACGCATAGCGCAAACCGAAAATGAAGACAACACGTCCATTGTGACCTCAGAAACACAAGGGTGGGTTCATCCTTCGTCCTCTGGAATTTTTACCACGAACGCCAGTCAATGACATCCATGAACACGTGATGCAGGTATTCATACAACTGCATTTTATTTTTAACCAGACAGCACCGAAAATATTCTGAACAATCGCCAACGGTCTTTAACCAGAAAGAGAGTGTGTGCCAATGGCACCAACTTTGGTTTTCAGACAAATAATCTTTGGAATTGAAGAGTCTAGGGGGACCCAGGGGATTCTGTGGGTTCATCTCTTAGACAAGTTTGTGTTCAATGGTGGGAAACTTTTGAGACCAGTGGTCGAAGGAGGTGAAAAGTGAAGCAAAGGATGGAATTTGGAACAAGAACAAGCAAAATACTAAAGCATGCTGGTCGATCCTGCAGTCTTATCCATTTGGGCTTCCATTTACAAATATAATTTAAAAGAATAAGCATCGCCTTGAGTGTTAATTTTTTAATGGGATCTCATAAATCGGCTTATAACATCATAAGTCATTTTGAGAAGATGGAAGCTTGAGGTTAACAGGGCCATTTGAAGTTGTCAATAATAGCAGCGTTGCCAGGATATCAATAGCCACTTGGCGGGTAAACCCAACCTCCAGGGTCCCTTCTTGGTTTTTCACGTGTAAAAGCTCACACCTCCTGTCTTTCATCTCACGGACATCAAAGGATGTACATCGAGTGGTACCTCCGTCCTCAACCTGCATGCTTATCTACACAACGGAAGCAACGCCTGTGGGTTATTTTAACTGCATTGCTCGGAAAATGAGAAGAAAGCATTGGGTTTGGGGATGGACTTTTCCAGACTAGCTACTTAGTTCCATTATCAAAATATTTCGCCATCCCCAATCGCTTGCAATTGAGCGTCAGGACCGGAGTTGCAAACCTTCTGAGGGATTTTACTTAAACACACACACAGAATACACGATGCCGAATGGGAATCCTCCATCGTGGAGTTATGGGGTTATATTTATAGCTCTGTGTTCAAGGGGAAACACAGCGTATGGAATATCTATTGACCTTCATCGAAAAGCTAATTTCTCAGCCTCATATCCGGTCACTCATGACAGGATGACGTTGATGAAGGGGAGTTAAGAAGTTGTCCACTCCGTGTCCTGACCAAGGGCGATATTTCAGACAAAAGGGAGACGTCCGTGTCTTCGATGAGGAGTCAACTGTATGCAGGGGGATGCCTCCAGCCTCCCAAAGTCCTTCCAGGTCCAGCTGTCCTTCACTCCATCCACAGGGATGCTGGACAGACTGTCCCAGGTGGCGTCCACCCGGAAGGTGTGCGTGCCTCCCTCGCCATCTCCAAGAGATCACAGAACAAACTGCAAGGAGGTTAGACCCCCACACAGCTTCTTGGAGAACCATGCTGAGTCCTCCACAGGGAACCACCACTAACTTTCACAGACACTTCCTTTGCTGTAAAACAGGAATCAGACATGCTTCCCGCCTGCCTCATGTAACATGTACATTCCAGTGCAGAAATAGCACCACGATCACAAAGAAGACCCTTCAAAACCTCAAAAGCTCCATCCGAAGACAAAGCATTATTGTTGATCCATTACAGCCTTGAAAAGATGCCTGTTACTAGAAATGGGTAAAAATAACAAAAGTTCAAGAAGCCTCTGAAATGGACTGTCCTCCTCAGCTCTTTGCTATTTGGGGTTGGCCCCATAACCCCCTCAGGACTTCAGCTGGAAACTTGGTTCTTTTCTCTTCATGCCTTGTACCCCGCCAACCGCCAAGGCACTCACTTTCTGTTCTCTCGTTCATTTATTCATGCCCCATTTGAGAAAGTGTTGAGCCTACATCCAATGCCTGTCTTCAAAATGCCCCTCTTTTTTTTCCTATATTTATTCTTTGGAAATGTCCTATAACAAAGAATTGACTCTTCTCGCCCATTTATTTATACATTCAATCGTTTATTTATTTCAGTATGGACTCATAGATTTTTACTTTATGAGTCAAAATCCAATAAATCATTGTTTACAGTCACATGCTGCATGACGACACTTCAGTCAGTGACAGACCACATAGACAATGGTGGTCCCATAAGATTAGCATCATAGAGCCCAGGTGTGTAGTAGGCTGTGCCATCTAGGTCCATCACTCTGTGATGTTCGCACAACAACGAAATCGCCTAACAATGCATTTCTCAGATGTGTCCCCTTCGTTAAGCCACATGTGACTGTATTTTGTTGCTCAAATCGCTCCAGTTTGGCCATCAAAATCTTCTCCAAGTTGGGTCCTTCCATTTTGACACATATGCCATCTTGTTTTTTGAGCACTTCCTCCCCATGTCCCAGTCCACCACTCTGCTTGTCCAAATGCCCACCTCAATATCGCTGTCCAGCCTGGGTTTTCTCATTCCAGGGTCTCATCTCTCCCAGATACCCTGCCCAATCCTGTAAAAAAAGAAAAATGACCTTAAAATATTGCCATCCACTTCACGTAAAGAAGTTCAGAGGTTTCCTTCAGTGACACATCTGTTGTGGATTGAATTATGTCCTGCGAAAAGATATGTCCACGTCCTAACTCTGGGTACCCTGGAAAGTGACCTTACTTGGAAACAGTGTCTTTGCAGATGTGATTCAGTGAAGGATGGAGATGAGGGCGTCCTGGAGGAGGGTGGCCCCTAAATCCAGTGACAGTGTCCTCATCAGAGACAGAAGAGGAGAGACAGACACAGAGGAGAAGCCACGTGGAGACGGAGGCAGAGACGGGAGGGAGGCGGCCACCAGCCCAGGGACGCCTGGAGCCCCAGAAGCTGAAAGAGGCAGGAAGGACCCTCCCCTGGAGCCTGTGGAGGGAGCGCGGGCCTGTGACCCCTTCATCTCAGATGTCTGGTCTCCAGGGCTGGGGGAGGACGGATTCCTGTGGTTTAAGCCCCCCAGTGTGGGGTCATTTTGTTAAGGCCACCCCAGGACATTCACACATCATAAAGGTTTCAATCCTCCAAAGTTCTAAGCCTGGCGCCATCGTCCTCAATCTTCTCCTCCTACCCCACAGAGAGGCTCGGGCAGCTTCACCCTCACTGCCCAACAGAGCACGTCGTACATTTGGAGGTCAGTGTCCACGGCCTCAGGACACGTCCCCCAAGTGGGCAGATCCTGCCGTTCCCCACATGTTCAGTTTTCCGCTCAATCGGATTGGAAATGCAACATCTCTGTGAAGACAACAAGCGTGGTTCTAGGCTGGAGTAGAGTCCACTCCCCCACCTACCAACCCACCATCCTTATTTGGAGCTGGAGAGAGGATGCTGGCCGCTGAGCACCCTGGTCACCCCTCTTGTCCCAGAATAAACCACCCTCACCTTCAGAACATGCTGGCTCTGCAAACCCATCACTGGCGATGAGCAGGCCGTCATGAGCACACAGACAGACACACACAGCTTTGCTATAGATGCTCCAACCCCGAAACCAGAGATGCACGGTTCCTGAGAACCAGAGAGCCCACATTTCATTCCAAAACGCCTGGGCGCCCACTCCTTGAAGCCTTCTCAGCGAGCATCAGAATATCCACATTTCATGCAAAAATCAGACACTAAAAAAGTAAACAACCCCAAACGCTCTTAGTTATGAGTAGGGAATTTCCAAAGCTGAATCGGCACCTTCCAGCCTGTGCCAACACCATGAAAATGCATCATCCCCAGAAATTCGCACACTCATCTCCTGGGACATTGTTACAAGCTCATAAAAAGTCAAATTGCCCTTCCTTGAGCTCGCCAATAATTTATACGTATCATTTGTCTCAGAGTCGTAGCGTTTGCCTGCTCAGCTGACCACCTACCCGCGCGCGAATGTTGCAGCCAGAGAAGAGATGGAAGCCATGTCCAGATGGAGTGTCGGCCGCTGGGTATCCAGGTGGGTTCCCGTGGGAAGACGCCTTCCCAAGACGCCACCTCGCCAATTTACAGCCCAATAATCTTCTCTTAGGCCCACGTGGCGTCTGATGATGAATACATCTTTACAAATTTGGTCCATTTTCTGACGCTTGGCATCCACGTTGAATAATAAATTCGGAGAGGCCCCTGGAAAGGCCGAGGTGATTTTGCTGACTTTCTGCATGGCTTCCACCAAGAAGAGACTCCTCTTCAACACAGTTCAAATCAGAGAGGACCTCTGAGTCGTCCGAATGCATTTCCCAGGTGGGCCCGGACGTCCCGGGAAGGGGCAGGTCTGCAATTCTGTACAGCGTTCACACTTCTGCAAAGTCCAGGGTCTCCTGGGTCTCTGGCTGTTTTACAATGTTTGCAAACACTGACCCAGCTCTTATCGGCGGACAGTCCAACCCAGGGGCTCATTAGACCCCTTCATCCTGGGGTGAGCAGATGACAGCCAGCCCGTGGGTGTGTTCAGACAGTCCCCTGCACACACGCACCTCTTCTGGTCCCACGCCTTGCCGAAAACCCCAGTTGTACCCCAAAGTAATTTTCCTGGGCACCACGGACCCACCAAGGGGGAACTGACCTGAAGAAATTATAGCAACAAGAACAACCTACAAGTTATCTTCCCCCAGGGAGGTGGGAACCGAATCGTGAAAGAAGCAGTGAAAATATGGTCCAAAATGCTGTCTCCTCTTCTATTTAGGGATGGCCATTCTTTTCGTTGAAACATTTAATCTAGGGAATGCACTGTGCAATTAGTTCTCATGCAACCTTGGCTCTTTAGTTCTAAAAGAGCAGAAGATTGACGTTAAAATGCACAACGGTGCTGGCTGGGGCAATGCAGTGGTGTGCACACATGTGAACATGTGTGCATGTGTGTGCGTATGAGTGCATGCGTGTGCATATGTGTGTGTGCATGTAGTTCTCCTCGACCCCCAAAAATTCATCCTTCCAAACCCCAGCAGCAGACTCTGCTCGGAAGGACCCCCCTCTCGACCTCTGAGAGGAAGGTGGCTGGAAATCCACGCAGCACCGACTCTCTCTTTAATATTCAATTGGCGCCCGGCCTGCTGAAAACAATTTTCTCTCCCAGACATTTTCCTCGTGCAATATCGTCCCGGCCTCTGCGGGGCGGGGGTGACCGTGCGGCCTCTCGACATTATGGGAGAGCTCAGAGTCTCATCCCCAGAGCAGAACATCTATCTCCATGATTGCTCGAGCCCCCGGGAAGGGTCAGACTCTTTTCCTGAAATCCTGCCTGCAGCCAGTGGGTGATGGAGGTGTGGGCCGCCGAGGCTGCACCACTCACACCCAAGGCACCCTGCAGAGTGTTGGTTTCCTGTATTTTTTGTGATGTGGGCTTTTTAGGAGCCCAGTGAGGTGCAGTTTAACCTGTGCATTGGAAACGTGGCCCAGCACGGGTACCCCTGTCCTGTCCCCACCCAGTCTCTGAGCCCCAAATTCTTGCTCCTTTGTTGGTGCACAGGAGCTGGGTCGGCTCCTAGCTCTGCACACGCAGGCTCCGTATGAAGCTCAGAAATTGATTCCCCTTCCTCAGATGGACGAGGAGAAGAACCCTCCACCCCCAGGGCGGAGGGTGAACCCAGGATGCAGATGCTATACCTGGATGCTCGGGGGTCCCCTCCTAGGGGAAGGTGGCCCCAGATTCCACTGCCATCCACCAGGAGAAGCATCACGGTGGCATCGGGCTCCAGAGACAGTGACACATGCAGTAAATCCCGGCCAAGTTCTCCAGAACACACCAGGACCCCACAGAAGACCCCATTCACATCCCCACCTCCCAGTCTCCCATTTCCAGACTTACTTTTCTGTTCTTTCTTGATACTTTGCTTGTTGCCAGATTCCAACATCACCAGATTACATCGCTGGCCTCACCATGTGGGAGACGACATTAATGTCTCGTAGAGTATAAATCTAAATGCAAAACCATCGACTCTGGGGGCTGGCTTGGTGGCGCAGTGGTTAAGTTCGCATGCTCCAGTTCAGTGGCCTGGGGTTCGCAGGTTTGCATCCCAGGCATGGACCTGTGCACTGCTTATCAAGCCATGCTGTGGTGGCATCCCACATACAAAATAGAGGAAGATGGACACAGATGTTAGCCCAGGACCAATCGTCGTCAGCAAAAAAAAAAAAAAAAAAAAACCATCGACTCTGAATAACATGCATTTTCAACTTCATTGTGCTTCACTTCCTTCGGTTTTCAGGCCACACAAACTCAAAAAGCAAAAAAAAAAAAAAAAAAAAAAATCAGAATTTCCATCACTTCTTGCTCTATTCATTCTCTTCACCACCTTTTAAAAAATCAGTAAAGAAAAAATATAAAATGTGGATTTACTGTAGATGTTTGTAATTTCGACTCGAGACACATCTGCTGGGCTGGGGCTGGAACTCAGAGAAACGTTCACCAAGGAGCATCGCTTGACTCCTGAAAAGAGAGAGACAAAGCTACTGCCGTCGAAACCACAGTCACGATCTAATAAATAATCGTCAGAGACTCGCATCGTGCGGAGGTGGCTAATTTGATGTAAAAACCTGTGAGATGTCTGACAACAAGTGTGGAAAACACACAGATCATTGTCTTTCGAGACAGCTTGCTAAAATAGGAATAAAACGGATATCAGCTCCCGACTGGGGGCGCAAGCTGAAATCTTTCACAACCCTGAGAGTTCGGCACCTGCAGTTTACAGACGACCCTTTGGCACGGGGCTGAGTTTGGGACCCGGCCCTCGATGCAAAAGTAAATTTTGGTTTAGCCGCCAAAGAAGGAGAACTCCCCGCGTGCACAGAGCCTCAGAAGCAATGTTCAACGGGAGCCATCCAGTCGATATTTCGAAGCACAATTACAAAAAAGTGTTTTGCGTGCGTTCGAAAGCAATACAGTATACCCTCTTTCGAAAGCGATACAGTAGCCTCTTTCCTCTCACACTGGCAAGACTTTCTGGGGAGAGAGTGTAAACGCTCCGGCAGCAAGAGGAAAAATGTTGCCACCTCCCCTGTGAACAGAGACACCCAGGGGCTTCTGCAGAGACTGCAAAATCTCTCTGTGCAATGCAACATGAGACCACGTCTTCCACCCCGAAGCCCGGGCAAGGCGGAATCTGAGTTTGCACGCCCGTTTCCAGAATGCCACTAATGCTACCCTACCAGGATGTGCTCCTGTGGGGTTTAAGTTGCCGACTCCTGTCTACGAAGGATCTTCGATGCACCCGCCCTTTCTCTCACGCAATGCCCCCATCCGGACCTGGTTCCCTGGTGCCCTTTCCTGAGCGGTTACGGCCGTGACGTGTCCTCTCCGTGTTAGACGTGTGCTTTCTGTGGCGGAGCAATGATCCGAGGGCTCACGTCCCTGCTCACACCCGGAATCCTGCATCTCGTGATGGAAATATTATGGAAACCATTTTCCACGGTGAGGGAGCTCCAGGTGTCCGGCGGGGGCTTTGTGCTATGCCCGTGATTGCTGGGGTTCGATTATGCAGATGCTTATGGCCGTGTGTTGTCAGAACCTCGAGCGGATGTGGCTGGTTTTGTGAATTAGCCAAGCGTCCACATAAACACAGAAAGAGCAGATCAATGGGATGAAACATGGCTTAAAGACCTCAGAAATATCTAAATAGCCAGTGTCCAGGGAACTGTTGGTTTTTAGGATTTCTTGATTGTCGTGTGTGTTCCAGGGACCAGATCACCCCACTCCCCACCCCCCCCCCGAATGTTGGCCCTCTTTTATGATTGGGTTCTCCATCTGAATCCCCAGACCACTGAGTCAATGTCTTGAACATGAAGCTTTAGCTTCCTCTGACTTTGTCTCCAGCTGGGTCGAGGAGCATGGTTCCAGAATATTCCCTGGAGCCTCAGGGACTCTGCACATGGGGTGGCCTTCTGCAACGAGCAACCTGCTGGGCTGTTTACAGGCCAAGCTGCTCTGCATGTTCTGACTGGACCCTCGGATCTCCACTCTGGGGAAGACACAGGTTATATGGGGGCTGCGTTTGGGGGGAATCAACTGAGGAAAAAGCATGCGATATTGCAAAAATAAAATTCCTTGTCAGGAATATATGACCCATCACAGAGGGGACACTGAATGAGAAAGACTGTAGTCTTAACCTCTTTACCAGTGGCTGGTGAAATAGTTTCTGCAAATTTCACAGAAACACGTGACCCCATGAAAACACCACATGGGCCCTCCCAGGGCCTGGACCAGCCCTCGAGTGTGAGGGGCTGAGGCTTAAATCCATTAACTGCATGGATGCAGATCACCCCCAGACCAGCTAGAGGTCAGAGCACGTAAGTAAGAAGCCCCGCCTGTCTGGAGGCATCTTCCAGGGGGAGCATAGGGGTCGTGCACTGTGGGGACCCCTCAGCTACCTCTGGGCACCCTTTGATAGCACAACAGCGTGTCCCTCTTTTCCAGGGTCTGGGGTAGAGCTGCCAGATTTCACAATGAAAAGCAAAGCACGCCCACTTAAGTTGCAATCTCAGATAAACAATGAATTCATTTTTAGTATAAGTATATCCTGGCCAATATTTGGGATATACTTATGCTAAAAAAATTTTCCTTTTTCCTTTTAAATCTGAAATCTGAATGTAGCTGGGTATCCTGGGGACATGTGTATACTAGAAATGTGTTTGCTGTTTATCTGGAGTTCAGTCCCACCCGGACCTCCTACGTCTTGTCTGGCAGCCCTGAGGATGCTCAGGGCACCTCAGAGAGGGAGGGTCCCCGCGGGTGGATGATCTTGCTGCTGCACGGACGTGCTCATTCGAGGGGATGCTCCTGTGCTGGTGGAGACGCGGGTCCTCCTGCCAGGCTGGAGAAGAGAAGGGAGTTCTTTTCCTCTCTGTCACAGCGGGGGACGACAGAACCACTTTCATGTCTGACACCCCAACACGGATGCCCTCCATCAATCCCTATGTTTTGTAACATGAAAGATGGGGCGGGGCGGTGGGGAACCGAACGAATCCCTGGCCCCCACATTTACAACTAGGGTAGGGGAAAAGAGACAGAAATCTGGATGATTTTCTAGGGGTTGATTTTGGAGGAAGAAAGACATTATTTCAGTCACTGTTTTTTTCATCAATGCAAAATTTCTTTTTTTTCCATCATGCTAGGAACTAACAACAAATGTGAGATTTTGGATACACAGAGACGAGAAACTCAGGGTTCCCCCAGATATAAAACACTCAAGCAGAGTCAGGACTGTCCTCTTATGGGGTCCCATGGTTGGGGGCACTTATAGGATCTCAGGCACAGAATGACACGGACATTTTAGGAGACTTGCCTAATGGGGACCGGAGTAAGCTGGGTTTGCTCTGTGTTATGCCTGCCTCACGGGAGTGTGAACCCACAGAGATGGCATTGTCCAGAAGGGTGGACACCGGGGTCCCCAAACTGCAATGCACCCTGAAATCCACATCAATGAGAAACGTCCTCTTAATGTGAGGTTGGCACCGCTCCAGGTGTGTGGGGGAGAATTAAACCCTTTATCTCATTATTTCTTTTCTTATTTCTGAGAGAATATTTAAGGCCACTTTTATTTTCAGGATGAAGGATGGTCATCGTGCATCGCAACCTCCAAGCATCCATCCGGCGCCAACGCCCACCCGAAACACTCAGGGGTCTGTCTCCTGATGCCCACCCTGCTCCTGGAGGCGGGCCCGTCCTTGGAGCTCAGGTTCCCACCCCCCTTCACAGCCCCGTGCCGACACATACAGGCTCATTAAACTACTTCCCACTTATCTGTGCAGAAATCAGCCGTCTCATCGTTAAAACTTACTGTTTTGCATTCTCGGGACAGAAAGTCATTACCACACGCTCCCCGCTCGCATCAAAACTATAGTTCAAATATAAATGCAGCCCAAGACATACATGGAATAATTATTTTATGAATAACCCATGATGGCAGCTTCAGGTTTTATCTGAGAAATTCCTGCCATTAGGACCCTGGGAATAAAACAACATAAAAATCAGTATTGTGAGTAAATAAACAGTTTGTTTTCCCATCGGAAGTGCAAGAGCCCTCTCCATCCCCATCTCTAAATTAATTGATTTTTATCCTCTATATAGGTTTTTTTTTTTTTTGTAGTTAGAAGGCAGATTATTATGCAACACACCTAGATTCTGAAATGCAAGGGTTCATTCCAATGGACGGTGACTAATGTCTGATGGACGATCCGCCCACGGCCGGGCCGGGTCAGATCCCCCACTCTCTGCAGGGCCTCGGCCCCCGGCCCCACACTGGGGGACCCTCTGCACACACCAGGTAGCCACAACCTCCTAAAAGCCACAAAAATGCTTCAGACATCAGGAATGCAAAATTTAGCACATCGTAAACTTATTATTCTGCAAACAAACCAAGGAAAGAAAATCATCTCTGCCTATTCAAATTAACACAGTTCAATATGCGTTTTTTTAATTCATAAAAACTTGGGAATATCATTTTTAAAAGGTGGGAGTGACTTCATGTACCTACTGCAACAGGTATCTTTACCAACCAGGAGAAAGAATTAAGCCCTTCTTGTACAAGACCCGTTTCTAAACGCCACGAGGGACTCAGAAATGAACTCTTTCGAAGTGTCAGAGGAATGTCCCGGAATATTGACCTCAACTGCTCGCATTTTAAAATTGTTTCTAGAAGAAGGTGCTAAGATTCTTTGCTGAAATATAGCATCATCTTGTTATTCCTCCCAAAATAGTGTGACGGCTTACACAAGGCTGCATCTACTATCCGAGTTACCGACGTGAATAAATGATTCGAGGTCTTGGAGTCGGTTGCAAGCAGCTCGGGGGGACCTGTGAAATGTTCTTACGAACAGCAACGTTGCTCCTTGCAAACACTTTTTCACCCAGCTCCTCCGCTGAAGTTATAATTTATAGTTAAGGGTTCAATTAAGCTGTGGAAAATCTGGCAACATCTCTCCACGTTCAGAAAACCCATCCGGATCCTCTTATACTCCTTTTTCCTCCATACAACGTCCCACCCCAAACCGTGTCAATCCTTAATGAAGAAATAAGTGTTGATTCCTAATTCGTGCTGAATTCTTGCTCCTTTGCACTCCTGGGTCTCTCCCTGTCCCTAACCACTTTCTAACTTGGTATTCCAATATGACGGTAAATTATAGCCGAAAAAACCCTTTAATCCAGATCGCAAAAACAGGTGTGGGTCATGTTAAAAATCCAGAGTTTGCAAAATTCAGATGAGCGTCCCTTTCACCAAGCACGTGCCTGATTTTACAGAACACATTTTAAAAATGGAATGTTTTGGGGCCGGCCCAGCGGCCTAGTTGTTAAGTGTGTGCACTCCACTTTGGCAGCCCGGGGATCGCAGGTTTGGATCCCGGGGGCACACCAACGCACTGCTTGTCAAGCCATGCTGTGGCGGCGTCTCATATAAAGTAGAGGAGATGGGCATGGATGTTAGCCCAGGGCCAATCTTCCTCAGCAAAAAAAGAGGAGGATTGGCAACAGATGTTAACTCAGGGCTGATCTTCCTCACAAAAAAAAAAAAAAAGAACATTTTCATTGATAATCGCTGAAATTTAGTTTTATTCCAGCCCAGTTCCGCATCAGCTGCCAGAGCATCCTGCACCCTCTGCAGATACAGGTCCTCTCTTTTAGTATTTGCGTCCAGATAATGAACTCTGTTTTGTGGTCCATCGTGGTTTGGTTGCTATGCTCACTTACGTTTCTGAGCAGTTAAATAAATGCCAACGGGTACGTTTATCCCCATTTTCATATGACCAAGGAAACTGTTATAAAATCTCCCTAACGTACCTTTGATCTTACGCTTGGCATTTTGTGCCGATAATGCTGTTTTATTTCATTTTCAGAAGTGAGAAGACCGCACTGATAGCAAATCAGGAATAGGATTTGGAGAAAGGCCCCTCAGGAGACAGTCGGCTCTAAGGATGGGCGTTAGAATTCAATATTTTATACAAAAATACGCTCCCTGGTAATCCTCCTCCCCACTTGCTGTTCATATTTTTTGCATCTTCACACGTGCCTTCCGGAACAGAGGAGTGTTGACAGAGCACAAGAACTTTGTCCGCCTCTGGCATTTGCAAGTATTTCTTGGTGTGTTCGCTGGCCTTAAATATGCTTCTCTTCGGGAAAACTCCTTCTCTGTTTGCAAGGCTGTGGGGAAGCAAGTCTGCTCTGTGCATGTCCGCCCTGCTCTGAATTGGAAGGTGGGAAATGATCTCAGGCTGTTCTGACTGTCTCCTTGGACGTGGGTTACCTTGTGGCTGTAACTTGCCTGCGGATGGTCATTGATCATGTAAGCTGCAAATTCCTAGACCCAAGGGCAGGGCGTGCAGGTTGTGTCTGCATCTTCTAAGCCTTCAGAGACGGGCGTGTGTGTGTGTGCATATCTGTGCTGGTGTGTGTGTGTGCATGCATGTGCTGGTGTGTATGTGCATACACCTGTGCTGGTGTGTGTGTGTGCAAGCATGCAGGTACTGGTGTGTGTGTGTGCGCACGTGTTGGTATGTGTCTGTGCACACACATGTATTGTGTGTGTCCCCAGGATGCCCCTGAATCCCTTAGAGCATTGCACCATGATGTGAGGTCCCCTCACGTGACACCCAATGCCACCACCCTCTCATCTTCTCCACAATCCCTTTCCGAAGCCTCTCGTGGCCTCTTCAGAGAAACCAACGTTCTTAACATTCACCTAATCTCTGTTTTGATTGGAGAGGGAGAAAAGCAAACCTTTTGGAAATGCATGAATCATTTCCGACTCCAGAAGGGGCCCGGTGGAAATACGTGCGCCCTGTTTCTGAGGTGGGCTCTCCGTGGCAGGCCAGAACGTAGCCCCATTAGTGGCGCCCGCACACGGCACTTCTATTAATAATGTTTTCCTATGTAAAGGAGAACATTTTTGGTGACCTCTGGGAGCTCAGGAATCAATGGGAAGTTGATAAAGCAAAGTTCTCAGCCGCTTGAAGTCAAACGAGCATGATCTGTTTACCCAGGGAAGCCTTCCCGTGTCAGGGCGACCCCGCCATGATTTATAGACCGCCACCCCACGAAATCATTTAAAGCAGATTAGATGCAGGGGACAATCCCTTCTAATATGACAAGCTGATGGAGGCTGACAGGGAACCAGGTTACGCGGGATGGCAAGCAAGTTCAAGAAATTCTGATTAAATTAAAATATTAATGGGACCGCCGGGAGAAAGAGATTGAATCGCGTTGGGCGAATTCCGGATGAGGCCCGGGATGCAAATATGGAGGCAGTAAGGATGCTGTTGGTGGAGCCAGCCCGGGGGTGCCAGGGGGGCTGATCTGCAGAAAAACCAGAAGGCGGGAAGTGCATTCCGATGAAAAGTGAGGTGCAGGGAGCCTGTCTCCTCTTTGCAAGGTCTGGGTGACAACCCAGCTGCTGGGCTAGGGGGACAATTCTGCATCAGGGCTCACCTACTCGCTCCTGCCGCTCATGGGGTTCCCCTGCCCCTCCGGGCTCCCCTTTGCATCGCCTGACTCGAAGCAACACCTAACCCGAAATGCAAATTGGCCCCCGCTGCATCGCAATTACCACCCAGCCTTCCTATGAAACCATCGCCTCCGACCTCTGCTGTACGGGAGTTTATTGGGTTTTTTTTTTTTTCCCCTCCTTGCAGAGAAAAATAGCAAACAAGTAAGAATCCTACCTCGGCCACAGGGAAATGAGGCTCGTCGGCCGCATGCATTTGCTCATTCGTTTCAAGGCCGTAATGATGCTGAACCCATTTCCTTCTGGGCCTCCCTTAAAAGGGGTCCGAGTTGTCGGGACGAAATCAGCAGAGACGAGGAGGAAAGTTTGCTTGCGACCCTGAACGGCAGCCTCAGAGACAAGGAATTCGGCACCAATTTTTTTTTTTTTTTTAAATAAAATGAAGTCCTCGATGGCTTAGTAAATATTCAGCTGCCCATGTGGAGAAAGGAAGAAGTTTGCATGTTGGAGGGCCGTCAGGTTTATCGGGAATTCATCCACACAACAAACAAGGTGCTGAAAATTCGGAAACTCTCCCCGAAAGCAAAAACAATACAGGCTGTTTTTGGAGGACCAGGCTCCTAGCGAGCGGGGAGCTCTCTCGTGTTCGTAAGGAGCCTGGCGATCATTTGTCTGTTTTGATGGCCCCGAAGCCTCACATCACCGGCTCTGGAGAGGACCCAGCTCAGCATCGAAAGCATTGCAGAGAGAGAGAGAGTTTTTAAAAACAGGCCCACTTTTTTAAATCTTTGGGTATTTGGGCAAAGTCATACGTGCGTGCAGAATCGTGCAGGAGCCTTTCGAGTTTGGTGGATGAGAGGATGGCGACGCGGCCGGACACACACCGACCTGCCCATGCCCATCCGTCCTTTGCATCTTTAATCACAAGGTCGCTGGACTCCAGAAGTTTCTTTCCACTTAGAGCAGCTGGGTTTTTCTGCTTTTATGATTGCAGCCGCTTATAAATTTAGAAAGCCAGTGTTTCCTGTAAAACAAAGAGAAAACAGATGGAAATAAGACATGGAGCGTTCTGACCCACTCTCTCCTTCCCTAACTGGACCTCTTCTGTCTGTGGAGTGGTCAGCCATACATATGGGCCAGAGGGTCCAGGAAACATTTCTACAATTCACTTTTTTTTTTTTTTTGGTGAGGAAGATTAGCCCTGAGCTAACACCTGTTGCCAATCCTCCTCTTTTTGCTGAGGAAGACTGGCCCTGGGCTAACATCCGTGCCCATCTTCCTCTACTTTATATGGGACACTGCCACAGCACGGCTAGATAAGTGGTGCATATATCCGTGCCAGGGATCTGAGCCTTCGAACCCCGGGCCGCCTAAGCGGAGCGCGCACACTTAACTGCTATGTCACCAGGCCGGCCCCCCACTCCTCACTTTTTGGACTAAAAAGAAATAATACGGGAAGGGAAATTTTGCTACAAAAGAAAGCGATTTTTGCATTCTTGTGAGATCTGGATGTATGAAAGGACGTATGTTGAGTGATTAAGATTGATTCCTCGTAGTTAAAAAAAAATAACCTGAAACACGAGAGGAATGGATATCTATAAAGAGAGAGACAAGAAGAAAAGCAAAATCCGTCAAGAGGGTGCAATGGGAAAAATTCTACGACCCCAAGGGCTGGTCACGGCCGTGTCCTGGGGCGTGCGGGGAGGAGAATGCAGATGGGTGTCTGTGGGGCTGGGGACTTCCCGGGTCCACCTCACCAATAAAGCCCCGTGTGAAGACCGCGAGGGGATAGCTCCCGACTGAGTCCTCAACACTGGGTGCAGAAACCTAGTCACAATTTGCAACCATTTAGACCCAAGTGCCAGTGGATACTGAACTCGGCACGATTCCTTTTCTTGGTTACCATCGTTGATAGCAGCTTCCCAGCCCGTCCTGGCCTCCTGGGAGGCAGGAGAGAATCATCAGAGTGGACAGAGCTACGTCCTGGGGACTGAGTTTGAACGTCCCTGAAATTCCCGGATCAGAAACCCGGCAAGACTCCCAGGAGGGCCCCACAACCCTGCGGGGAGGGCACCAGGCCCGTCAGTGGGGAGACGGTGCAGCAGAGCAGTGGGGGCCGGTGTCGGGGTCTCTGACCGGGATTTGCACTGGACGGTGGATGGAGAAGAGAACATTCTGGAAACCAGACAGACTCTCGGGATGAGATGCTGAAGCCCTAGAGTTCATCCTCGTCTACCAGCCTATGTCGTGTTTAGATATAGCTTTTCTGTTTAATATGTCGTCATCTGATCAAATTTATTCTTAAAAGTCACGTGTTGCTCTAGATTTTTTAACTTGGAAAAATATGTAACATATACTTATATTTCATGTAAATATAAAGACATGTAAATTTAATATATAGATATAGACATAGGTATAGATGCCATAGATATAGATATAAATACAGATATAGATAAGAGAGAGGTTGATAGATATAGATGATAGAGATAGAGATATAGAGATAGAGATATTATAGATATGGATATGACATACATATAGATACAGATATGATATAAATGACATGAATATAGATATAATTATAGATATTGATACAGCTATGATATAGATATGGCATAGATATAGATATATAATTATAGATATTGATACAGATATGATAAAGATACAGTCATAGATATAGATATGATATAGATATGATATAGATATAGATGTATAGTTATAGATATAGTTATAGCTATACATTGATATGTATAGACATATAGTTATAGATATTGGTACAGATATAGATATGGATATGATATATAGACAAGATATAGATATAGTTATAGATGTGATACAGATATAATGAGATATTGATCAAGTTAGATATGCATACAGGTACAGATATAGACATAGGTGTACATATGCATATGATATATATACACAGTTATAGATATAGATCAAATTAGATGTAGATGCAGTTATAGATATAGATATACTTATGGGTATAGATATAGATGTGGATACAGTTATAGATATTGATCTAGTATGGATATGCATATAGATATGATATACATACAGATATGAAACAGATAGAGATACAGACGTGATATAGATATAGGCCTAGATATAGGTATATTTTAACCACTCAGAGGAAGAGCTGGGGATTCTCTGCAAAAGTCCTTCTAAAATCCTAAAACTACGGAAATAGAGACAGAGCATGAACCCTTGCCTTCCTGCCCTCCTCCTGGAAAGTGACAAAGCAACCCCAAATGCAGGCTCAGAGGTGAGGATGAACACCGTCCCCCACAAGCACCTCCCCTGTCACATTCTGATGTTCGTACCCACAAACCCTACAGAGGGAAGTATCTTTCAGAGCTTCACAGTAGATCAAAGCCGCGAGCCCAGTGTCTGCGGAGCCGGGTTCCCAGACAGAGGCAGGGACCTCGTGGAAACGCTTCAGAAACATCCCCACGTCCTGGGCCGGGGGCCGGGGAGAGGGCACCTTCTAGCCTGTTACCATCTTATAATTAGGGAATCCTTGTGTACACACGGGTCCTGGCGGCTCTCACTGTTCTCCGATGATGGAGGGACATTCGTCACCTCAGAGAGATGGTGTTTCTAGAAGGATTCGCTGTTTAGTGTAGCATTTCTGCCCAGGAAAACAACACATCTTGAACCCAACCAACAAAAAATATTTTGAATGAAAGGTTAGAAAGCCAATGTTGAAGCAGCTAGCAATTTAAATTACTCAGTTTTACCGAATGCATTTCATTGAAATCTCTATCACGTTCGGTACGAACGTATTTCTTTAACGTATATTAAGGGACACCCCACTTGCTCCTTTTTTCTTATTATTTGCAATCTAACGATTGCTCTCAGTCTCACAATGTAAAACAAAAATTTGGGGAAGGAAGAACACATTTGTCTGTTTTTGTGAGATATTCAGATTTCTGGAATATTTTTAAAGAAGGGCAACTTTTTTTCTTTGCTTTTAAGAATTGTTTATACCTTAAATCAAAGATAAGAATTTGCTATTAGCCGGGAGACAAATGTGAGTGTGTGTGCATGTGCAGACTTACATATAAACACTCTCGCACACATTCACACGTACCTACATATGGAATAGGCCTCGAAGGCCGCGTAGAACATTTTAAACAAGAAGTCCAGAGGTGATATGGAGGCAGGGGGCCGCCCCACGCTGTGTCCATCTGCCCGCAGTCCTCAGAACTGGCACGTCGGCCAGTGCACATGGCCCATGCTCTCGGCCGGCACCCCTTGGGAACCCTTGTCGCTAACTCACCAGGACGCCCCACAAAAAGATAGCCCACCTCCCAGGCAAGCCCGTTCCCCGTACTTGGGCAGAGACGGCCAAAGTGCAGGACGTTCGGCCAGGATCCGCGAGGACTGAGGAGCCCTGTCCATCTCACATCACTCTGAAGGCTGTTGCCCACTGCCCATCAGCGGGCAGGAGTGATACACAGCATTTCCCTTCCTCCTGCATTGTGGAAGGCTGTTTCCCGATCAGAAAAACAACCCGGGTCCTGAAACCTGATAATCATTTCCCCTCGGCATATCGGATCCCAGACCAGCAGGGGGGGCCTGCCAGTGGGTCACAAAGTCACTTTCTAAAAGATGGACGTAGCGCTGATTTTTAAAAAAACATAAAGCTGAACTGGAGGATTCATTATGCGTCCTTGGCAGTGTGGGCAGGAACCCATGGAGTTTGACCCCAAACCAAAGGAGAAACGGCGAACTTCTGGGGCGGGGGCTGCCTCTCTAGGACCCCAGGGATGGTGCTTCCAGAGGATGGGGGTCCCTCCTACAGTATCAGGGTGTCTGCCCCCTAGGAAAGTCCCAAGTTAGCCAGCAGCAGTGCCAATCTTAGCAGGTCTGCCCGTTGGCTCTGGTCCCCTCACCCGGCAAGCCTGCAGGGTCCCATATCAGTGCTGTTCACATTTGGGGCTGCCCTATAGAATCATAAACATCCTGCTGGCTGAGCATCCTCCCAGCCCCTTTGAACCTCACTAGCTGGGCATCTGCTTCCCTGTTTCAGAGCTTCCTCCCCAGCCAGCACGGAGAGCCCCCCGCCCTGTTCCCATCAGCATCTCCACCCCTGATGCACGGGACCATGAACCCAGACAGGCCTCTCTCTGATGCTCCACTGTCCTGAAACCTTGCATCAGTTTTGAGCGAGAGTCCCACCTTTTCTTGCATGGGGTCCCTCAAACGATAAAGCAGGTCTTAGTTCTCTGAGGCACTCACTGCTTACCCGGGAAGTGGTCCCTAACCAGGCTTCCCTCCTTCCTCAGTGAAGCAGCGCAAAATGGGCTTCCTCCAGGTTAACCTGAGTCCAGACCCCCTCACTTGGAGGACGCACCCAATGGTGGGACACTCCTTGGCTCCCGGTGTCGTGAGTAGCCTGATGTCCTGCAGGGTTGCCGTGCAGCGGAAGAAGGCCAAGATGCCCTTGGGGTTTTTAATTCGCTCACTCCCAGAGCTAGCTTGCTGATACAACGGGATCCCAGGAGAAGGAGAGACAACCATCCCCAGAAACTGGTTACAAATTGGACACATGACTTCAAGCTGTGTTACTTTGTATCAATATTTTCCCCTTGTTCACCTAAGGCAGGGGCCGGAGAGGAGAGAGATTTCCACATCGGAGGAAACGCCATCCCTTTTTCCAAAATCAGCTCGTCCTAATGGAAATAATTATTGAGTGAACGTTGCTTCCAGCTCCCCATGGTATATTAAAGCCACGTTATGCAAATAAAGATATTACCATGTTATTAATGCTTATTGTTGAAATATGAATAAGCAAAATATATGACAGAGTGTAGTGTTTAAATTGCAAAAACGCGGAGATGTTTAATAAGGTGGCGGAGGTTCCGGGTTCTGTATTTTTTTCTCCCCCCCTCATAATTTTCAATATCATCTAAATTAAGCTATAAAGAATCATTACCTTTAGCAATTTTTAAAATCATCTTTCATCTCAGGGAACCTAACTCACAGCCCTCACTGAAAATATTACAAGTAAATACTGTATTAAGAACATTGATTATTTTCCTTAATCCAATTGAAGCATATTGAGACGTAAAGGAAAATTACGGAAAATGGGAGACACACCCGGCGGGCCAGTGAGGGGGCCCTGGAAGCATGCGCCAGGGAAATGCGTCTGCGGTTTTTAAGGAGCATCTTTCCATGGCTGATTACTTCTGCCAAGCCCTTCATGCAAGACATTGCGGTGAGCTATGGAGCCCAGGGCGGAATTGATGGCTGGAGTTTTAATCCAGTTCTCTGCAACAGTTTGGGGAAATTTGGAATCCTTCAGGAAGACAGATGGGAGCATTTCGGATGCAAACGCTATTTTTAAGACACCCTGTGTGTATGACAAGCAGAATAAAAAAGAGTCCAAGAGTCTCCCACACGCCCCAGCCATGCACTAAGTTTTGCACCCGTCTGAGAAGTGGTCCAGCTCTTCCAAAAGAAAGGCATCAGAGGAGGCACATAATCCTCAAAACCAATGCCCGTATTACACCCCTTGGGGTGGCTTCTTGATGGAAAAATAATTGCAAACCAGGTGCACAGAGCTGTGGGCAGGCAATAAGAGTCACCGTCTTTGTCCTGCCCCAAGGGGCATTTAGTCTCCACTCTGGAAATAAGGTTTAAAAAGAGAACTGGCGTCTCCAGTCTGTTGCTTTCAGACGCCCGCTGTCTCTGCCCTGGAAGAAGCCATGCAACACCACCGACTGCCCCTTCTGAGGACCAGGATGAGAAGCTGGGAGAGTAAGAGTCTTGCCATCCATGATGCCTTCATCGGGTTGAAACGCAATGCTCAGGCAGCTGTGGAAAGTCTGCTTTATTGTGGGCTGTGGTCTGAGTGACAGCAACTTGGCCCCTGGATGCCGTGCATAATGTCATCTTTCTCCCCGTCTCCTGAAATCCCCCATGGAGGGAG